>NW_007750868.1:0-9714 GCF_000696425.1 Galeopterus variegatus | reverse complement strand
ACAAGCCAAGGGTTGCGATCCCCTTACCGGTCACGAAAAAGACAAAAAAACCCAAAAAACAAATGCTGCTTTCTCTGCATTGGCCATTGTGGAATGGGGTATAAAGTGGTAGTGTTCTTGGTCTAAGGGAAACTTTGATGGGAGGGGGCGCACACATGGTATGATTTGTGAGGCAATCAAAGAGACCCTCCTAAATGATGCTTCTCCACTGACTCTACAGTCATCCCTGAAATAGCCGCAAGATTCGTTCATTGGCCAGGCCTCCTGGAAAGAACTTGAAAGGTCTTCCGTAGTTATCTAGCTTCATGCCTTCATTTGTTTTAATAGAGGGGAAATCTGAAGTCGTCTGAGGTTCGTGTTTCAACTAAGCTCACACAGACACAGTGCTGAGTCTAGAGTCCCCAACCTCCCAACAGAACAGTGCTTTGTTCACCTGCGACCCCTCTGTTTACTTGTATGCCAGCAATGGCCACAGTCACCAGGCAAATACCATCCAGGAGGCGTCACACCTGAAACTCTCACTAACCAGCCTTTGACAGACTGATGTTAATGTGTGGAAGGAAAAGAAAAGTCGGTAATAGGACTACTCCTGGGAATGTTACTGGATCTAGAGCAGCGTTGTCTAATCGAAATACAACACAAGCCACATATATAATTTTAAATTTTCTAGTAGCTACATTAAAAAAGTAAAATAACTCTGATAGTATATTTTAATTTTAATTATATATTAATTAATTTTAATAAATTTATTTGATATAAGCCAATACACCCCAAATATAATTTCAATATAAAAATGGTTAATGAGCTATTTTACATTCTTTTTTTCATATTAAGGGTTTGGAATCTGGAATGTATTTTACACATTCAGCACATCTCAATTAGGACTACCACATATCAAGTGATCAATAGCTACGTGTGGTTATTGGCTACCATATTGCACAGTGCAATTCTAGAGCGCTTGGCACTGAATCGTCTATCTAGTCTCTGATCACTGCATTAGTGTGTAGGGCACCTTAAGCTGGGAGGTTCAGGGAAATCGCCCTGATTCTTCATAACCTATAAATAAGGGGATTGTATAATTTATTAAGCAAACAAAGACACTGCTGAGGGTGAAAGAATGGGGGCACTCTTAATGATTGTGCAGACAACAGGCATCTTCCAGTCCTGGACCAGCAGACCAGGACAGGTGGTCACTCTAGTTTTAAAGAAACTCTCATCAGAGGATGGTAGGATTGTTGTGGGAGCCATCGGGTAGCTCTGTGTGGCCAGCAGGCATCCCAGGAGAAGGAAAATACCTTACAAAAGCCATCAAAGAGGCATCAAGGTGTCCCTGGGCAAATTACCTGCAATTTAACCCAGGACAAAGGAGACTGATCAACTGTGGAAATACAAAAAAGAGAAGATGAGCTTAAACTGCAGAATGTGAGATTTATGTCAGACCCAAGAAGAGTGCCCTGGCCCTGAGAAGTCATTTCTGAGACTAGTGCCTTTGGGGGGCTTTAAAAACAGCACGAATTCAGCCCATCCCAGGTAATGAACTACCTGCTGCAAAGAAAGAAGACAAATTAACAGATGTCTGAGCCCCTGCCAGTTCTATATCCTAAGATAAGACAAAACTATTGGTTATAGGAAATGTTCCAAAGACGAAAAAAAGTTTTAGCTAGATGAAAAGTTGTTGTAAACGTTTTTATTGTTAAAGCACAAACCTTGAGGAAAATAAGAAAAAAAATGCAACACACATTTTGATGACTATTGCTACAGAAGAAAGAAATAATCCTCATATTTTGTTCACCTAGAGTTTAAGCAGAATAACTACAAGAAAGAATATTTCCCAGTAGCTTTTTCTCACATATGCTGTCTTTAAAAAAAAAAAAAAAAAAAAAAAAAAAAGAAGCAAACTACACCACACCTTATATTCTAGTCTGGCATATGATGAGGTTCAGATTCCCATAATAGGTTCTACTATTTTACAGTACTCAGATCAGAGGCACATGGCTAGTCAGAGAGGCTTAGTAAAGATTGTGAGCTGCTCTGGTCAATAGATTGGAATATAAATCCCAATGTCTTCATTTAGTACCTGTGTGACAAATCAATTTACTTAACCTCTCTGAAACTCAGTTTCCTGATCTGTACCACGAAGCTAATACTATCTCACAAAACTGTAGTGATTTCACGAAATAGAGCTGAAAAGCATTAATTAGTGTCTATCAGAAAAGCAGATGCTCAGTAAATGGTAGCCATAGAGGCTATATAGGAGGTGTTTTTAAATTATTATTTAATAATAATGATAGGATATCTCAACAGGAAGGACGAAGGTAAAGACTAAGTCTAAAAGTCAGTAAATGGGGCCAATCACAAATAACTAAGCACAGTTCTGTGATTCTATGAACAGGCAGGAAAAGGAATGGGTGTGAATGTGTATGTGTGTGGGTGTGCACAGGGGCACGGGAGAGATACTTTTATACCTAGAATAGATATCTTGGGCCTTTATTTTTAAGTCAACTTGGTTGAGGTGTAACTTACATACAACAAAATGCATCCATTTTAGGAATACACTCTGAAGAGTTTTGACAAATGTATACACGTATGTAAACCAGCACCACAATCAAAATTCACGGAAATTCCATCGTCCCAGCAAGTTCCCTAATGTTTCTTTCCCCCAGCCCCAGGTAATCATTCTTCTTCTTTCAGTCACTGCAGATTAATTTAGCCTCATGATTTCCATATTCTGCCGAGGTGCCCTGGGACACCACAGCAAATTCATGGGGCATCACGGATGTTGGAAATTTTCTACAGAAACAGATCTGTTGGACACATGGGAACCACTACTTTGAAGTTGTTTGGACCTAACAACTTAATAAACTGAACTGCTGGTATTTTTTTTTTGGCTTAGGGGCACCATGAAAAAGGGACTGAGACACTAATAATAACATTTTTAAGGCTCATCCGTGTTGTTGCATGTATCACCGTATCATTCCTTTATATTGCTGAGAAGTATTTTAGTGTACGGATATAACACAATTTCTCTAAAGAAAGCTGCTATGAGCATTTAAATACAAATCTTTTGAGTACATATGTTTCCATTTTTCTTGGGTAGATATCTAAAAGCAGAAATTCTGGGTCATATGTTAAGTATATGTTTAACTTCTTAGGAAACTGCCAAACTGTTTTCCAAAGCAGAATTTTACACCCCCATTTGCTCCATTTCCTTGCCAACATGGTATTGCCAGTCTTTTTAATTTTAACCATTCTAGTGGGTGTATGGTGCTAGCTCATTGTGCTTTTAATTTGCATTTATTTTCCTGATGACTAATGACATTGAGAATCTTTTCATGTGCCTGTTGGCCATTTGTATATCCTCTTCAGTGAAGTGGTTGAAATCTTTCGCCCATTTAAAAAATCAAGTGGCTTGTCTTCTTATGATTGAGTTGCAAACATATACAGTCATGCACTGCTTAATGAAGGGGATACATTCTGAGTGATGTGTTAGGAGATTTTGTCACTGGGAGAGCATCACAGAGTGCACTTACACAAACCTGGATGCTATAGCCTACTACACACCTACGCTATATGGTAAGGTCTATTGCTCCTACCGCCATCGTGTATGTGGTCCGTCATTGACCAAAATGTCATTATGTGGCACATGACTGTATATTTCTGCATGTGGATGTGTACACACTTACATATTAGATATGTGTATATCTGACAATGGACTTGCATTAAGAACCTATAAGTATGTTTACAACTCTATCATAAGAAGATAAACCACTTCATTTCAAAAATAATTTTCTCCTGGTGTGTGCTTGGCCTTTTCATTGTCTTAACTATCTTTCAAAGAACAAAAGCTTTCAATTTTGATAAAGTCCACTTTATCAATATTTCTCTTTATGGTTTGTGCTTTTCTGTGTCTTAAGAAATTGTTGTCTATCTGCAAGGTCACAAAGATTTTCTCCTATTTTTTTTCTGAGTGTTTTATAGTTTTAGCTTTTACCTTTTGGTTTATGATCCGTTTTGAGATAGTTTTTGTATATGGTGGGAGGTCAAAATCAAGGTTTTTGTTTTTCTTTGTGGATATCCAGTTGGTTAAGAAGCATTTGTTGAAGACTATTTTTTCCCATTGAATTGTGTTTACACCATCGTTGGATATTAATTGACCACATATGTGTGGGCCTATTTCTGGACCCTTCTCCATTCATCTTATGACTATCCTTTGCCAATACCACACTGTGTTGATCACTGCAGCTTTATGGTACATCTTGAAATCCAGATAATATAAGTCCTCCAATTTTGTTCCTCTTTTTAAAAGCTGTTTTGACTAAATTTTAAATCCTTTGCATTTTTATATAAACTATAGAATCATCATGACATCTCTACAGAAAAGCCTGGTGGAATTTGATAGATTCTTCCTTGATCGTGAATGAGGCTGTTAGGCGACCTCCTCTGGAAGGCTGAGTAAATTTTGGTGGTGATTTAGTTATTATTATTATTTTAAAAATTTCCAATAGTTCTCTCACTCTTAAAAAATGTAAGTCTCAAACTTGCCCTATAAATTACATAGAAAAATCATTATACTCGTAATGCAGATAAACTACCTTTTTGGTAGTGATTTAAAGGGTGACCAAAAAAAAAAAAAAAAAAAGGAAAACAACTGAAAGTTACCTTTCCAATTGTACCCTTAAATCAGTGATTTAAAGTTTGTGGGAGTGCAAATCCCCTGGGAGGGGTAACACATTAAAGTTTTAACCCTTTAGGAAGAAAGACTCTAGCTGCTAGGGTGTACAGTAAATGTACTGAGATCTTAAAGAAATTAGGACATTAGAAGTGGAGAGAACTATGTAAACAGAGGAGCTGGGGAGTGCCAAGGTAAATATTGCCCAATTTAGTTTTGCTTTGAAAAGCACAATTCAGAACATATCTTCTCAAGGGGCATACAGCCCCATTCTAGTTAAGCAAAAACAATGGACCATAAAACGTGTGACCTCAGCATGACGTTCAGAGAGCTGTGGTGACTTGGTTCTTGATAGAGACAAATGGGAGATTTCCATGGTGTTTGTCAGTCTAGGGAGTAATAAAAATAGAATAAAAATAGAATTAAAAGTAGTAATATATCAACCAAAAATAGGCAGAGGTTAAAAGCACGGTAATAAAGTTGGAAAACAGTATTTGTGAGACAGAAAAGAGCCACAGCTATTGTAGCTATTGCAGTCAAAGTGTCCTTCATTCATGTCTTCTTTTTTTTTCATTTTCTTATTGTGTGATTTCAGGGCAAATGGATTATAACAGATTTTTTAGTTTGCTGGGAGGATTAAACAAGATTTCTCCAGCTATCTCTTGGATATCACAGGCACTATAAATTCAAGGCGTCCAAAACTGAACCCTGGGTTTCTCTCTCAAACCAGCTTCTCTTTTGTTATTTTCCTTCTTAGTGACCCAACTCTAAAACCTAACCCTAATCCCCACTTTCTGCTGTAGCAGGCATGTGCCCTTTGAAGCAGCCCAGAATCTTTATAATTCCTCTTCCACTTTTTAATTTTTCTCCAACATATAAACCAAAACATAAAACAAAATCCAACTACGTTTTCCAGCCTCCTTTGCTGCTAGGGTGCACACCTGTGACTGAGTCCTCCAATGAGACGCACCAGCATGGGGCTTAGATTCTGAGTGGAACAGGTGAGGAAAGAGGCAGACGGGGCTTCTGCATTTTGCTGGCACAGGTGCACTGTTCTGGAATCGCCTTGCCATTTTCACCAGAGATTTGTTACTGGAAATTCAGCCTAGAACCTGATCCAGTCTTCCTTCCAAACATTCTCTTAGGGATCTAATACCCCATTATAATCCTCTTCTATCCAAACTAGGCACAGCAGATTCTATTGTTACAGTTTAAAACCCAGAGCAATGTTCTAGAAGCAACGCATACTAAGTACCCAAGTCAGAAGCCTGGGTGCCTAACCCTGACCCCTTTCTCTCTCTCACTACTGTGGCCAATTAGTTGCCGAGTCTTAGTGATTCTGCCCTGCCACCCACTTCCTTCTGAATCTGTCTATTTCTCTCCCTCTCCACTGTACTAGCCATAGTCAAGCCACCATTGTCTCTCATCTGGACTTTGGCTACAGCTTCTAATGTTTAATTGTCTCTCATCTGGACTTTGGCAACTGCTTCTAACAGCTTCAGCTCTTAGTCCCCGTCTTCCAATCTTGACTCCACACTACCCAGAGTCATCTTTGAAAAAGCAATATCTCATATTATCACATTCTTGAATAAGACCCTTTAATGCCTCGTTATTGCTCTTAGGGTATAGGTCAAAATCCTCAATCTAGCCCACCTGGCCCTGCATAATCTGCCTCCGGCCTCTGCTATCTGGCCCATCTTTCTCCAGCTACACTGTCGTCAAATGGGCTAGCCCTTGCCTATCTCAAGGCTCTCATGCACTGTTCCCTACACCTGGACTATGTCACCTTTCCACCCAGCCGACTCTTCTGCACCCTTCCCGTCTTAGTCTCAGCTTTACAGCTTGCTGAGGTACTACACGCTCTACTTCTTCACAGTGCTTTCTACAGCTGTGGGGAAATGACCCCGGACTTGACTGGGTAGGCAGAATAGCAGAGATTGTAAAGCATGGGTTTTACAGCCAGACTGTACTACATAGGTTTGGTTTCTTCATTTCCTACCTGTGTGACTTAGAACAAGTGATTTCATTTTTCTGTTCCTGTTTCCTCATCTGCAAAATGGGCATAATAGTAGTAATGCACCTGTATCTAAGGTTTGTTGTCCTTAGAATAGGGGTCAACATACTTTTCCTGTAAAAAACCAGATAGCAAATACTTTAGGTTTTGTGGTCTCTGTCTCAATTACTCAGTGTGCTGCTGTACAGCAAAAGCAGCCACAGACAATAATAAATGAGTGGGGAATGGCTGAATTCCAATAAAACTTTACTTACAAAAACAGGTGCTGGACCAGATTTGGTCCATGAGTTGTAGTTTGCCAATACCTGGTTTAGAATAGGCTTGGCACAAAGCATGTGCTCAGTAAATATTAGCTATTATTATTAATTGCTTAAACTCTTTCTTTCTTGCTAGAATATAAGCTTCCTGAGGGCAGGGACTGTGTCTGTGACTGTGCTGTGTCACCAGTGCCTAGTTCGGTAAGTAGTACATAGTATAGTCTCAGTAAATGCATGTTTAATAAATGAATAAGTATGTTGGGAACTTCAGCCTGAACCCAGGGCAGAGCTGGTGCTGAAAAGTTGTTAGTTTTCTTCACCTTCTTCTTGTTTATTGGCTTATCTGTAATATGGCACATATTTGGAGGGGTTTTTTGGGGGGGGCAGAAATGGTGTACTTCATTTTCTTGGCATAGATTTTCAAGGTCAAAATTTTCTAGTTAAATACTTTTATGGCTGTTGATACATTCTAATAACATACGTTATAAAAACAATAGCCAGAACTTACAGGGTGCCTACCAGGCACCAGGTATTTCGATATAACTCTTTAATTTTCACCACAGTCCTATGAAGGAGATACCCCTATTCACAGATGAAGAAGCTGAAGTTCAGGAAGATTAATCATTTTACCAACTAGTGGTTGGCAAACTGGAAACTGGGCCCAAGTGTATTGGGTTTAAGTTCTGTCCTCTTTCTCCTAAGCTACCCGTTCCTCACATCGCCAGACTGCTTTTCAAAGGGGCCAACAGAAATGCTCCCCTACTCACTCTAGGATTATCATTTCTTCCTAGTTCCTTTGAGAAAAATTCATGACTGTAAACATGGTGCAGTTGCTGTGGAAAATAGGTTGGTGGTTTCCAACAAGTTAAACATATAGTTACCATGTAATTCAGCAATTCCACTCAGGTATATACAAAAAATAATTGAAAACGGGTGTTCAAACAGATACTTGTACGAAATATTCACGGCAGCATTATTCACAACAGCCAAAATGTGGAAACAACTCAAATGTCCATCAACAGATAGATGGAAAAACAAAAGTGGTATGTCCATACAATGGAATATTATTCAGCCGTAAAAAGGAATAAAGTTCTAATACAGGCTACAAACCTGGAGGAGTCTGGAAAACATGTCTAGTGAAAGAAGCAGACACGTTAGGCCACACATTGTATGATCCCCTGTATATGAAATATCCAGAATAGGCAAATCCATAGAGATAGGAGACAGGTTAATGGTGGCTAGGGGCTGGAGGGTGGGGGATGACTAACGGGCTTCTTTTTGGGGCGACGAACATGTTCAGGAATTAGTGGCAATGGTTGAGAAACACTATGAATGCAATAACGCCATTGAATCGTACACTTTAAAACGGTACATTTTTTGTTGTATGTATTTTACCATAATAGAAAAATCCATGACAAATCTGGAATACGATAGGGAAATAATTTTTCAGAAATATCAACATCTAGACACTCCCATAGCCTCTCTTTACTACGGCTCATCCTATGCTCTCTCTTCTTCTTAGAAGGAGTATTTAGCTTTCTCCCACTTTACACTTGGGGTCCAAGCAGCCGACAGACAACCTTCACCAGCCCGGCTGCTTCTGCTTCCTGTGGACCAGAGAACATGTTTACTGCTCATCAAGGCAGCGTCCTGTTTATGGTCTTGGCTGTCCGATTAGATTTGCCGAGCTCCATCAGAGAGAAGCAGGCTTGATGCTCACCCATGTGGCTTTCTCCCCAAACCACGTGGGTAAGCTCTCAGCCGCCCCATCCTCTCTGCCTGCTTTTCCTCTGTGGCTAAGAGAAAAGGACAGACGTTCTCCCAGCTACTTCCTGGTTTGCGTTGACCTCCATGACAATCTTTTTTTTTCCAACCTGCAGTTTCCTTGGCAACCAAATTAATAGTCACTCACTACTTTCAACGCTTCAACTTCTTATTAATGCTTGTTTGGTTTTGAACAGTTTGTCTTACTTGAAAAGAAAGTGCAGAAGCTGCATTTTTTTTGTTGCTGATTTTTTTAAAAGCTGGGTTTCTTCCAGGCTTTTTAAAGGGCCCATACAGATTTCCCTGATTAATGCTTGAAAATGCAGTTAAGGACCACCACAAATTGTACCTGCTAGGTGGCAGGCACTGTTTTCAGCACTTTAGGTAGAATCATTCATTTAATCTCCATGACAACCTATGAGGAGGGGGCAATTGCTATTTCCATTTTACAGATGAGGTCAGTGAGGCACAAAGTGGTCACATACCTCACCCAAGGTCAACAGGCAGTGCTGTTCTTAGACTATATTGCAGAGTAATTTCTTCAAAGGGTACAGAGTCCCTGCATTTTCCCAGGATGCCCTTGAAGGGGGGAAGCCTTCATCCAAAGAGTTCTTAGTGGTGGAGTCCAGGCACTGTGGCAAGATGGTGGGAGAGAGTTTGGGGAAGGGCACCTTTCAGGAGAAATACTCGCACCCCACCATTTGGGCACACAGAGCCCCACAACTGCAATGTTCCTGTTTTGACTGACGTTGGCATATGACAGAGTGGTTTCAGAAGCACAGACTGGGCTTAGGCAGAGCTGGGAACAAATCCTGCCTCCATGACTTAGTCAATGGGCAAATTACCTTGGAAATTCTAAAGCCGGGGCTAGCTCAGACAGGAGGAAATCTTTCTGAGGAAATACAAGCGGGTCTTCAAAAAGTTCATGGAAGGATTCATATTATCATTTAATTCTATATTTCCACAAACTTTTTTTTTTTTTTTTTTTTGTCTTTTGTCTTTTTCCGTGT
>NW_007750867.1:0-9715 GCF_000696425.1 Galeopterus variegatus | reverse complement strand
TTCTAGTTTACCATTCTGCAAACGTCCCTCTGATCACTCAGTTTTGGGAGGAAAGCTGGTAATAGAAGCCGGGACCCTCCAGTGAGCTGCTCAGATCCCCTCAGGACTCAGCCCCCCAGCAGCATGGACTGCTGATGGCCCACAGCTCAGTTCCTCCCTGGGGACTGTCCTTGGCTGACAGTGGCTACCATATCTGAGGTGATGATGCCTCCCAGGGGAGGGGAGTGTGGGAGTGTGTGTGTGGCAGGGAGGTACTAGACACGGGCATTCGGGCCCAGGGCAGGGCCCCTTCACAGGCAACCTGCACAGGGGTCCTCGGACTGTCCTTGGCTGACAGTGGCTACCATATCTGAGGTGATGATGCCTCCCAGGGGAGGGGAATGTGGGAGTGTGTGTGTGGCAGGGAGGTACTAGACACGGGCATTCGGGCCCAGGGCAGGGCCCCTTCACAGGCAACCTGCACAGGGGTCCTCGCCAGCCCCCTGAGCCCTTCTGAGAGCTGCACCATGGTCAGGAGCTCTTCAATCCAAACCTCCTCTCTCTCTCTGTCCCTCCATGTGTGTCAGGCCAGAAGCTGCAGCCCACACTTCTCCCTCTCCCCTTTTCCTTCACAGGCATTTCCTCCACTAAACCCTTTCTCTTGTCATTTCATCAGGGCCCCAAACTGCCCCTGTCCTGGCTTCAGAGGTCCCCGGGGTGGGCACTGCAGCTCCACTCCCCCACCCCGTCCAGCCTTGCTCTCTTTGCTTCTGTACAGGAGTGGCTCCCAGCGGGTCTCCTACACGTAAAACTCCACGTCAGAGTTTGTATCAGGGGAACTCAGCCTGTGACGGGGCCTGACACTGTGGCCCCTGCAAAAGACGATCTTCCATTTGAAATAACAAATTGACATTTTGAAGCAGAATACTTTCAGAGGCAAAAGGAGATGAAAGGCCCCTGTGGCTGGAATACACGTCCACTCTTCTCATGAAGCAGCAGACACAGGGAGGGTCTCCAGGAGGCTTATTTCTGCTTGGGAAGAAAGATCTTGTGACATGATCACTGGCTCCTGTCCCCCGTGAATGCTCATACCTGAAGCACGAGATGCCCCGATCATCCTTGCTCGAATCAGCCCCTCTCTCTTTTCATTTCTTATTAATTTAATCTTTCCCCGGAACTTTTCCAAGTGATGTTCTAGCTTTTCTTTCAAATCATCTGGAAAAATATCCAACACTTGACAATTTATAAACTGCAACTACAGAAATTAAAAAAATGTATCCTCATTATGATTGGTTCCTAAAAACCATGCTATTCCACAGAAGTTCTAACTTTAAAAGAAAATTTTATCCTGTGTTAAGGGAGAGAAAGAAAAATAATTCATCATCAAAATCAACTGTAAATATTTTTGATTTTAATAAGTCATTATTGAAATTCTAATAGAAGAAGCGTGAGTTACGGAGCTTTGGTGCAATCTGATTTTGCTACTAACCGCGGTAATTGTACTACAATCAACTGGGTTTCTAACTTTGTAGTAACACTTACGCTAGTGATTGAATCACTCATGTCTGATTCCTTAGCTGTAAGAAGGGATGGGCACCACGTTCCTGGCTGTACTCGAGTGAGAGGAAGAAATGTATCATCCAGCACAGAGCCTGGTACACCTCATAGTCACTCAATATTTGGAGATTAAGGTGATGATGATAAAGGAGACTGGGACCAAGTGGGACAGATACAGGTGCCTCTGAGGTCTAAATTCCTAACTCCTAGGCAATTGGGTCAGGAGGTTGGGTATCAACTGGAGCAGGTTCATGGTTATGTTGGCAGAAGGCGGGATCTCCTTCCTAGTCTTTAAAAGGAAGGGCCCTGCTCCGAGGCAGGGATACAGGCTGCACAGCTGCACTTGCAGGGTGGGGCAGCACCTCGGCTCATGTATCTGCAAACACCTCCCCAGCATCCAGGACACAAGGGGGCTCTGAGCCAGGCCCTGGAGGAGATAAAGCCAGCTGTGGCTGCAGTGATCGCTGACATGAAGTGGAGGGCCTGGGCTTTCAGATGGTGGTCACGGTGTTGGCTCACAGTCAAGGGGGAGCAGGACTGTGAAAAAAGTGGATGGCAGCAGGTCATGGACACGCCATTTGTGTAACTCAATGGGGGCAGTTCCCTGGGCCCCTGGTCCCTGCTCCCACAAGCTGAGGCAGCCCATTGGCAGTGCCTACGGGCATTAGCCACGAAAGACAGGCTTCAGTTTAAAAAATTGTCCTACAACCCATGAGGAAATCATTGTGAATTAAAGGCAAGAATGTGTCGATCCTGAGCTGCATCAGAACACAGAACACCCTGTCTCCTGTGTTTGAGGATCTGCATGGGTCAAAGGCTAAGCTCCTTGGTGGGGCAGGTGAAATCGCCACGAACTGGATGATACTGGATCAAGAAGTGGAAGTGTCTGGTCTGGCAGCTCACCTATATATGTCCTGGCCATCAGGAGTGATCCTCTAGTTTCTTATGAAAGGACCATGATGCATCATGAATCACTGTAGCAGGCCACCAGATGTGACGGACTGCATATTTGTATCCCCCCCAAATTCATATGTTGACATCTAATCCCCAATATGGTGGTACTTGGAGGTGGGGCCTTTCTTGGGGAGGTAATTAGGTCATGGGGATGGAGCCCTCATGAACGAGATTGGAGCCTTACAGGAAGAGGCCAGAGAGCTAGCTTGCTCTCTTCCCACCCTTGTGTGAGGACACAGCAAAGAGATGGCAGTCTGCAAACAAGCAAGAGTGCCCTCCCCAAGGACCTGGCCTTGCTGGCACCCTGATCTCACACTTCCAACCACCAGAACTGTAAGAAATAAATGTTTGTTGTTTAAGCCACCCAGTTTGTGGTATTTTATTATAGCAGCTGAGCTAAGACACCAGATGTGTTTCTAAACTCGTGATGTGGTCCTGAATGGCCGGGGATGGGGTCCTGTTCTGGAACTGCGTCCCTATGGTAGGATCCTTGTGCTTCCGGGGAGGAGATAGGACCCCACGGTCCGGCGTGTTGTCTCACCCTGTTCTTGCTTGTGGCTCTGCTCCTGACTTCCTGCCCTGCAAGGTGCCAAGGTGCATGGTGCTCAGCTCTTTGGAGCAGACAAGGCAGTGTGGGTGACATGCAGCAGGGAGGCTGGGACGTCCCTTTGCTCCTGACTTCCTGCCCTGCAAGGTGCCAAGGTGCATGGTGCTCAGCTCTTTGGAGCAGACGAGGCAGTGTGGGTGACATGCAGCAGGGAGGCTGGGACATCCCTTCACACCCCTCCCATACACAAGCCTAGAGAAACAGTCCTGTACTCTCAGGTAGTGGTGATGCTCACAGAAATGCGGTTATGTACCATAGGTGTCCGGCCAGCATCTAAAATTCCAAAACCTAGCTGGCATAGCTTGAGTCACTCTCAGGAGTCACCGAGAGTCCCTTCCTCACAGGGTGAACTTCTGGGGACATCTTTTCTTCCCCCGCCTGTTCTTCTTCCTCCTGTTATCTCTTCTTTTCCTTCCCAGCTCGTAGTGGGTCAGATTCACAGCGCATTGGGTCAACTTTCAGGCCTGAAACTTATCCAACATTGACATCATTGCTTCAGTACTCCTGGCTTGTCTAAGTTTTGTACTCAGTTGTAAAACAGACAACTACTTTCAAATTCTAAGTGTGGACAACCAGATTTTGTGTTAGTATCGCAGTTCTCTCAAACCGGTAAGCATGGGGAAATAAGCACTTAACTGTAGTTGGTCCGATGAGAATTCTCTCATGTAAAGTACCTGGATCAGGTAATTTCCCTGCATTAAGCCCTTAACAGCTCCCCATATTCTTGAGATAAAATTCAATAATGCCCTTCATGAGAAATTCCCTTTTAATAACTCTGGTTTTATCCCCACCCCTCCCCCAACTCTACACTCATGCATAAACGACATAAAATACAGAATTCTTCTAAACTCACTGGGATAACCCCAACTCACCCTTCCGACCTCAGTTTAGATGTCACTTCTTCCTGAAGTGATCTCTAAAGATAAGTTTGGTGCCCCCACGTTTATCTCATGGAAGTGCTAACCCCCCACTAGCCCAAGCACCATAGGGACAGGGACCAGGTCTCACACATCTGCCAGTGTACCCACAGACCCAAGCATGGGGCCGACATCAATACCCATCCCCAAATACTCTTTGGATGAAATACTCCAGTCACGTTTATCTCATGGAAGTGCTAACCCCCCACTAGCCCAAGCACCATAGGGACAGGGACCATGTCTCACACATCTGCCAGTGTTCCCACAGACCCAAGCATGGGGCCTACCTCAATACCCATCCCCAAATACTCTTTGGATGAAATACTCCAGTGCCATCAGGGAGAGCACCACCTTCCAAGTAGATTAGATAATTAACGTTCTGTCTTACCAAATTCGCTCATGTCATCTACCAAAATAACTTCTTCAAGGAAATGGGATGGAGTGAGATTTATAACACTGGACACTGTCCGAAACAAGGCATTAAATTCTTCATTGTGGAAGCAAATGACGACACTGGCGGTTGGTAGGTAAACTGAGTAATGCTTTTGGAGACACCTGCAGGCATAAGCAGAAGGAAGAAAGTGATTCGTCTGAAAGCCTCGAATGTTTTGGAGTCTCATTCATACACCTCTCCTTATTTTTATCTTTTCCATCTTGACTCCTTCAGTCAATGACTGTGGTAATAAGATGACAGTAGACCTAAAAATACAAAAATTAAGATACAAAAATTTCTTCAACTTCTTTGGTTGTTCTCATATTTTCTGAATCATTTCCACCTTCCTAATGCCAGCAATAATTGTTCTTTCCTGAGATTCTGTTTTGACAATCTGAATTCTATTTGAAACATCATATAAACAAAAATTAGATCCACGTTTTAGTGTCTGGTATAAAAATGAATTATTAAACCCATACACATGGAAAAGTTCACATTAACTTTATTGTACTATCTTCAAAGAAAACTTATGCTTTATTCTCGTGTTTGTGTAGTCTGGTGCAATAAAAAAATATAGTGGATAAGGTATAATGGGCTTTCTTCCAAGTATTTGAATAAAATAATAAAATAAATAAAAATAAATAAAATAAAAATAAAATAATAAAATAAATAAAAATGTTTTATTTATTTTTGGGGGCACATGAGGGAAAAATAGAAGCTGAATTTTGCTAACATTAGTTATTAACTGTTAATAATTATTTGGCTTGCTATATTATTTGGTTATATTTTGAAATATTTTGGTTGTTACATCACAGAAACCTACTGGAGCTCACTTAAGCAAAAGAAAGGGAGGTATATCGTGAGGTGACCCAAATGTCTCATAGGACCTAGTTACAGGAACGCAACTGGAACCTCGAAGAACTATTGGCAATAGAGGCTTGAGGGCTGTCTGGACACTCTCTGCATCTCTGCCCTTCACATCTGGGAGGAATTAATAATGATGATAACAATAACAGCAACATCAACCTGCCCCAAAGGACTGTGAGGATTCAATGAGGTAAGATGTGTAAAATGCTTGCGACAGCGCCTGACGGGTAATAAGTATTTTCTGTAAGGCTCATTGAGTGATAATTATTCTCTCTCTGCAACCTGGCTTATTTCCACCTCTTTAACTCCACATAGTGGGACAAATTGTTGACATCAGCACATCTTACATAGTCCAGCACCCAAGAAGAAACAGCAATGACTTTCTCTTTCCCAAGTCCAAAAATGTACAGGAAAAGATTCATTGGCCCAGCTTGGCTCAGGTGTCCACCTCTGTTCTAATCAACGGGGGCCAGAAAGTGGGGTCAAAAGATAAAATCACGATTCCCACTGCAAACTTGTGAAAAGGGGAGTTCTTCCTGGAAAACACCAGAAAGGGAGATGCCGAACAGGCAAATCCTACAGATATCTGCACAGTACCTTCAGGATATTCATGGGTTGAGGTCATCATGGGAGGAGAGGGCCTTGTCCTGCTCAATATTTTTATTCCAAGGCTAGATGAAGACCTAGATGCCTACTGAGCAGAAGCTGGCACCATGCTGGAAGGAATGGAGACTATGTGAGATGACAGAACCAAGGAAGGAACTGAGCAGAGGGGAGCTGTGGAGTGTGACATCCTACACGTGGGTCTGAAACACTGAGTGGGAAAACATGGCTTTGCAGAAACACACAGGGGGCTTAACTTCCAGTAAGATCACCGAGTCATGAGAGAGGAAGCAGGAGACAGAGGAGAGGAGATACACTAGGCTGAATCAATGCAAGGATACTACCAAGATGAAAGAGGCGGGGGTCCGGCGTGAACTGGTGCTATTTAAATCCCGTCTCTAATACTATACTCAGTCCTGAGTATACCACTTTAAGAAAACTATAGATAAACTGAGTCCTTTCAGTTGTATGATGGTGAAGAAGACTGAAACCACGTCACATGAACCCAAGGAGGACTTGGTGTGTGTGGGATTCTCTAAAATTAATTGATACATGTTGCCTTACTATTTCTATATAGCAAAACTTTTCTGACCCTAAATAAGCTGTCTTTTAAAATTATTATTGTTTTTTAATTGACATGTCATAATTGTGCATATTTATGGGGTACAGAGTGATATTCAGTACACGTAGACAATGTGTTAATGATCAAATCAGGGTAATTAGAATATCCATCACCTCAAATATTTATCATATGTTTGTATTGGGAACATTCAAAATCCTCTCTTCTAGCTATCTGAAAATATATAATAAGTTATTGTTAATTATAATCACCTAATACTAATAATACAGAACACTAGAATGTATTCTTATCTAGCTGTAAGTTTGTATCCATTAATGAACCTCGCCCCACCTGCCACTCCCAGCTCTAGTAACCACAGTTCTACTCTCTACTTCTACAAACTCAACTTTTTCAGCTCCCACATATGAGTGAGAACACGTGATATTTATCTTTCTGTACATGACTTATTTCACTTAACAGAACACCGTCTAGGCTCATCCATGTTCGAAATAAGCTGTTTTTAAGGGTAAAAGTAAATTGTATGAGTGAGAACACGTGATATTTATCTTTCTGTACATGACTTATTTCACTTAACAGAACACCATCTAGGCTCATCCATGTTCGAAATAAGCTGTTTTTAAGGGTAAAAGTAAATTGTACAAGGTCCAGGTTTAGTTGTCCGGGGTGAGCTAGTCTATTCTTTCCTGACCATATAGACTAACACTAGCATAGTATAAAGTGAGACTGTTATGGGTTGAATTGTGTCCTACAAAAATTCATATGTTAAAGTCCTAATTGCCAGTACCTCAGAACGTGACCTTATCTGGAAATAAGGTTGTTGTAGACATAATTAGTAAGATGAGGGCATCAGGGTGTGCCCTAATCCATTATGACTGGTGTCCTTATAAAAGGGGGACATTTGGATACAGAGACAGATGGGTCTAGAGAGAGGACTATGTGAAGAGACAAAGAGAAGACGGCACCTACAAGCCAAGGTGGGAGGTCCAGAACACGTCCTTCACTTGCAGCCCTCAGAAAGAACCAACCCACCAATAAATTTCTGTTAAGCCACCCAGTTTGTGGCATTTTGTTATGGAAGCCATACCAAACCAATACAAGGGCATCAAATTTTAATGTGCATAAAAATCGTCTGGGGTTCTTGCTATATGCAGGTCCAGATTAAGTACATTTGGGGTGGGGCCTGCGTGGCTAACGAGCTCACGGTTGCTGTCAATACTGCTGATGCTCAGAACACACTTGAGTTGAAAGGGTCCAGTGGGCCAGGACTCTATTTAAAATGACAATCTTTCAAGCACTTTAGAAAAACATGCTGATAGATGGCTGATACTAATTTGTAAATAGCTATTCATCGTTTAAATCCAAATTTTAAAAAGCCCGTTTTTCTACATAATTCTTGGATCAAAGAAGAAATTAAGAATTGCAAATTATGGAGAGATTAACAAAGACGAAAACACATCATGTTAAAACCTAAGAGATATGGCTAAAATTCTAATCAAAATAAAATGAGTACTTATAGATGTATATTATTATGCAAGAAAGAGATAAAATAATCAAACTAATCTTATAAGCTAGCAATAAAAAAGTGACAAAATGAACCAAAAGAAAGAAAAAAGAACCAATAAAGATAACTAGAAATTAATAAATTAGAAGACAAAAAAGTAAAATTGTTAAGTATAATCAAAAGTTGGTTTTTTGAAAGACAAATGAAATAGAACAATGGAAAATAGAGGGAAAATGTACAACAATAAAAATGAGAAAGAAGGGCCGGCCCGGTGGCGCACTGCTACAGTGCGCCGCTTGAGAGCGCAGCGGCGCTCTCGCCAAGGGTTCGGATCCCACATACGGACCGGTTCCCGCTCACTGGCTGAGTGAGGTGCGGGTGCGACACCGAGGGTTCAGATCCCACATACGGACCGGTTCCCGCTCACTGTCTGAGCGAGGCGCGGGCGCGACACTGAGGGTTGCGATCCGTTGCCGGACATGAAAAAAGACAAAAAAAAGAAAAAAAAAATGAGAAAGAATACGGTACGGCACTAAAGAGGATAAAAATAATTATGAAAATATGATGTGCAGTTTTATGCCAATAAGTTTGAAAAATAGCGGGAACGGATTTACACTAAAATAGATTGTTTTAAATAGACCCTAGAAGTAGAAAGTCCGAGCCCGGACATGAAAAAAGACAAAAAAAAGAAAAAAAAAATGAGAAAGAATACGGTACGGCACTAAAGAGGATAAAAATAATTATGAAAATATGATGTGCAGTTTTATGCCAATAAGTTTGAAAAATAGCGGGAACGGATTTACACTAAAATAGATTGTTTTAAATAGACCCTAGAAGTAGAAAGTCCGAGCCCGGACATGAAAAAAGACAAAAAAAAGAAAAAAAAAATGAGAAAGAATACGGTACGGCACTAAAGAGGATAAAAATAATTATGAAAATATGATGTGCAGTTTTATGCCAATAAGTTTGAAAAATAGCGGGAACGGATTTACACTAAAATAGATTGTTTTAAATAGACCCTAGAAGTAGAAAGTCCGAGCCCGGACATGAAAAAAGACAAAAAAAAGAAAAAAAAAATGAGAAAGAATACGGTACGGCACTAAAGAGGATAAAAATAATTATGAAAATATGATGTGCAGTTTTATGCCAATAAGTTTGAAAAATAGCGGGAACGGATTTACACTAAAATAGATTGTTTTAAATAGACCCTAGAAGAGATATATGGGTGGTAAATAAACACATACAAAGAGGTGCAACATCATTAGTCATCAGGAAAATGTAAATAAAACTACAAGGAAGTACTACAACACTCCTATCAGAATGCCTAAAATTAAAAAGACTGGCCATACCAAGTGTCGGCAAAAACGTACAGGAACTGGAACTTTCATCCACTGCTGATGGGAACGTAAGATGTACAACTACTTTTGGAAAGTGGCAGTTTCTTAAAAAGTTAAGCATATACCCTAAGATCTAGTCATTTCACTTCTAAGCATTTACCCGAGAGAGAAAAAGCATCCATTCATACCAAATTTGCACAGGAATGTTTATACCTGGATTTATTTGTAACAGGCAAACAGTGGAAACTATCCAACTGTCCATCAACAGGTGAATGCATAAACACACTGTAGTACATCCATGTAAGTCGTATTGCTCAGCAAAGAAATGAGCCCTACCACCGAGCAATCTCAGTCCAGGAATCTTCCCTCCACAAATACCA
>NW_007750866.1:2802-9716 GCF_000696425.1 Galeopterus variegatus | reverse complement strand
TTTTTGCTAGCATAAAGAAACAAAAATGCAGTGGTTTTAATCTATAAACAAATGGATGCATAAGCAATTTACTATGCACATTTTTTAAAAAGTAAAATCATTTGATTTTGAAATACTATTAATTTTCTCAAAATGTAATTAATGGATAGGCAAATTTCTATTGATTATGTTGAATTTAATTGTAAAACAGAAATTCCGGATCATTCGTAAATAGTAGAAATGTCAGTTTTTTTGCCTTACAAACTCTAACAAGAAACCCATTCATCCACACTCTTGGCCATGAGTGTCAGAGAAGAAAGTCCTCGAATACCCGACACAAAGTAGGTGTGCATCTGGTTATTCCAGTCAGAAACTAATCATGTCTAACTTAAGAATATAATACATTTATTGAAAGTGTATGTATGTGCTCCATATATATACTACTTAAACATAATTTCTGTAAACTCTGTAATAGTTCAAATCATCTTGAATAATATACTTGCTATTCATTGAGAACCAGGCAGTAACCAAAGGAAGTGGGGTGTCAGGGAGTACTGCCAAGATCCTGCTATAGGAATATCTGGTCAGGACACTGATACCTGAGGCACCACCACTGCCACCACTGCACTGAGAACATTCTTCCACCATGGCAGTATTGCTGCCTTTCAACTTTTGTTCTGCCACTGCCATAGTCTTGATCCACAATTAGAATGAATAATCTTGAACTGCCCCTGCATCTTTGCTTCACTATCTCATATTTAAAGTCCTAGGAGGGTCATCCAATTAGCTGAGCTTAGGTCACATGCCTGTACCCTAGCTCAGGTACAAAATATTTGGACCTGTTCACCTTCTGTGGGAAGAAATAAGCCCTCCTTCCCACTAAGCTCACAGGGGTCTCCCCCCATATAGGAAACAGGTCCCAATATCAGGCACTCAGAATAAAATTTAAAAACAGCAACACAGCAAATATCCACTACACTGGTAATGGGAAGGGAGAGTATATTTCAATAGGATTCTTTTAGAATTATCATCTAGATTTCTGCTCTACTGCAGAGCACTTTTCCCTCCTCATATTAAATGTTAGCAAGTGCTCTATAATATTCTAGGAGTGGTTATCAAATTTAATGTGCATAAGACTAACCTGAGACACTTTTAAAGCTGCTTAATAGATTCACATGCAATGGATCTAAGATGCCTTATGTAAGTCTGCATTTTTTCCCTTCTCCCTAACTTACACCTAATGGGTGACACCCACATACACTCAACAGGTTCCTCCAAGAATTTACATTTACCAAGAGATCTTGTTTTGTTTCTAAACTAGCTTCCACCAGTGACATATATAATTACATACAAAATTTAATGATTTAATTAACATTAGGAAAATAATGATATATTAAGTATAAAAAAATAGTTATTCTTATGAAAATGAACTTGAATTCTTTGGAAAGACTCACACAGATTAATTGATAAAATGAAAGTATTGTTGAGTTATATGTGGAGAGATAACTGAAAAGATTATTAGCAAAGGGAGGGGAGAGTATAGTGACAATGTAGAAAAACATCTGCATTCACATTGTTTTGTAAGTACCTATTTCTTGCTCCAAGGTGAGGAAATTGAAACTGGAAATCTCCAAAGATGCATCATTTATGCGATTTAAACAAGAAAGTATACCTAGAATTTCAATTCTCAGAGCAATACTCAAAGAAAAGTCCTTTGCTCTCTGTCAAAAGATTGTTGATGAATGTTTCAGTTAAAATAAACTGCTTTTTCAGAAGAGAGCAGGAGAGCCGGAGAGGCTGAGCCCCCCTGTGGCACAGCCGGGATTCCAGCTGGCAGGGGCTGTGGCCACAAGTCTCCAGGCCAGGTGAGGGAGGCAGGTGCAATGGGCTGGGTCCAGTTCGGCAGCAGAGGGAGACCCAGAAAAATCTCAAGTCCTCTATGTGGGATGAGGTGGAGCTTGGAGACAGGGAGGCCACTGGGAGAGGCTTCTCAGAGGAGGTAAGGGATGCCTCACCCTGTGCTCAGGCCAATGCCAGTCACGCAGAGACACCAAACCGCTCCAGAGTCCCCCCCGGTCACTAAATTGAGCCAAGTGACCTCATCTTGAATGAACAGCTTATTTTACTAAGGCAGGAGCTATGGCCTGGAGGAGAAAGTGGCATGCCCAGGGTCTTGCTGCAGTTTGGTGGCTGAATGAAGTCCAGAATACAGGTCAGCCACTATCTCCCAGTTCCCTTCCACAGGGAGCCCAGCAGGGTAGTGGGAGAGAAGCCAGGGCAGACAGGTGACCAACAGAAATCCCTTCAGACTTAACTGTTTCTGACAGCCCCCAGACCCCGATGGCAGTGGCTGTCTGAAATCTGAGCATTTCTTTTTTCCAAACCAGAGGCTTCCCATCACAGCCAGACCCCAGGCTGATTCCCTGGCTTCTCAGGATGTGTTCCTGTGCTAGGAGGTCTCTGGTTGTGTGTGGCCAAGAGACCAGATGACCATAATCATCAATATGACGGCTCTGGGGACAGCAGGTCTGTGGCCAAGGTAGAAGGATGGAGAGTGGACATTCAGCAAGATGCTTGGCTGAGTACTCTGGTGGAGCTGGGCTGGGAAAATATGGTGTGGGAAGACTCCCCTCTGGTGAGGACAGGTGCATGTCATGGAGTTAGAGCCAGATCCAGAGAAATGAAGAAACATTGGGCAAAGACTGGTGGGGCTGGGAGAGCATAGGCACTCAGGAGGAGCACAGCACAGTTGCAACCGGCACAGAGAGGCTGGAGTCAAGGGCCTGCCAGGGGGTGTCTAGGAAAATCCATTAGAGCCAAATCCTGAAGCACAGGAAGACACTGTGTGGGGATGGGGACTTGACTGCAGGGAACAAGTCTGCTGGTGAGGACTGGGGAGAGGACTTGAGAGAAGTGACTGGGGGTCCATCAGATGGTGGAGGGGGCTGGGCTGGGGTCTCAAGGGCTCCAGCTGGATGGAGTTACCCAGTGCCCACTGTTCCATGGACACCAGTTAAGAGACCAGGAGCAGGGAGAGTGTCCCAGTAGGAGCAAATTTGAATGTCCAGCTTTCTGATCTGATGTGGCCCTGCTCCAACCTGCATGAGGGGTCATGCACTGAGCATAGCAGCCCAGTCCACTTGGGACCCTGCAGAGTGTCACCCCTGGATGAGTACTCTGGCCTTGGGGTTGACCCTGACATCTGCTCAGCCTCAGTACCCTAATGCAGCCATAACTCCATGCAGAGCTTTTGTGTGGGCTAAATGGCATTTTTGTGACAGCACGGGTCCCAGTGACACCTGGCCTTATGCCAGGTGAGGCCCTGCTGGCCCCAGAATCCCTTTTTCCACAGATCCTGCCATGTACCCCCTACCCCATCACTCCTTAGCGTCGCCTCTCTGTGGTCAGGTCCTGCCCGCCCCTCACAGCCACACAGCCAGTCTCCCAGCTGCTGCTGTCACCGTTGACTGCCTCCCCTGGCACTCTCGCTCACACTCCATTGGTCCAAGGGTAGATTCAGGCCAGGATCTTGCACCTCCAAGCTCCCATGGATGAACTTGAGGCCAAAAGGGAAATAAACTCAGGAATTCTTGATGAGGACTCTCAGTGGACTGGCTGGGGGAAGCACATGGCTACAAGCCACTGGGCTGCTGCATTCTGGGACCGGCCTGGTCTCTTCCCTACCGAGGCTGGAGTCAGGGGCACTCTGAGTGCAGCCTCCAACTGCTCCCACTGCCTGCCTCTCACAACCAGCCAGCAGGGTCATCTGAGCACCTCCAGTCACCTTAGACTTCCCTGCTGCTTTGCAGTGAGGAGAAATACACACACACCCCTCTGTCACCCTGAAGATCTGTCCCCACTTTGGAGACAAAGAAGAAGCTGTTTCCTGAGTGACTGACAAAAATAATAAGCAAATAAACTGCTTTTTCGGCCATCTGAACATCTAGTCATTCTGCTTGTTTCAGATAAAAGGAAGTTTAGCCTCCAGGCACTATATAGTCAAAATTTTACTCCTAAAAACTAGCAAGGCAAATAGGTATCATCCTGAGTTCCAACTCTAACGGACTTGTGGTTGTGGCTTGAAGTACTACTCAGTGGACAGTGGGTCTGGGGTTGTTTGGGGACCCAAAAGAGTTCTGTCATTACTTAGACTCTTGTTTATAAACCCTGCTTCATTTAAAATTGTTTAGCCCATTTTCTTGGTAAAAATGCATAGGTTTGTTGAAGAAATCAATGAATGTATAAATGAAGTTATCAAAATGAAGGAAGAAAGTTATAATTATTTGGTTTTGCTAATTAAGGTAGAGTGAATCCCAACAATTCATCCTAAATTTTATATTCTAAATCCCTAGTTTTCCTGTTTCTTGAATCTAAATTCGTTGAATAATTGCTAAGTTTCCACTTTACTATGTGCTCTATACTCTATAGTCACTGTTTATTTAAGCAATGGCCCAATCTGCTATTAATCAATTAAATTATACTTAAATAAAAGAATTAAAATTTGTATATTTTTTATTAATAACTGTTTCATGGATGTTGACTTAACTCTTATGCAAGATATGTGCCATTATCTGGAATACAAACTAGTTTTTGAAGTAATTGACTTTATTCAGTGGGCTCAGTTCTATTAATCTATATTCACTTTCCTTCTTGAAGTCCGATATTTAATATATGCAAAAATAATACATGTAATTCTTAACTGGACCCTTTGGAACTGTGGCCCTAAACAGAAAGGAAGAAAAGTAATGGATTCTTTGCACTAGACATCTTTTTTTTGTTTGTTTAAAGTTTATAGCACCCAGTTTTCCCACACAGTCTCCTATCCAAGTACTAACGAGGCCTGACCCTGCTTAGCTTCCAAGATCAGTTAAGACTGGGCACATTCAGGATGGTATATCTGTAGACAGTACTTCTTGATACAAGTCACTTTGATGTTTTGATCCATGCTTAATGAATGCTCTGGCAGACATATTAATCCAATAGGCTGAAAACACATCACTCAGTGAATTCTGAGCCATATAAAAGCCAAGACCTCTAGCAGTAGAATTTGCTGTCATTCTAAATTATGTAAATGTTGGGTAATCTATGAGATGATTCTTTAATTTTATAAAATACATTAATATGATTAAGTCATATGTGATGATTAGATTATAGAATTTGGATATTTGTAACATAGAGAAGACATATCCAAAAGAGTCTACATTTTGATAGAAATAGAAGAAAGAAAGTGGTAGCAACCATACTATTCTGATCATATTTAAGAAAATTTAGAAAAAATTTTAAAGTAGAAGTTGATAGAAACCAAGAAAAGGTAATTACCTTGAGAGCTCATTGATTATTTATTAAGCACCATTACGTGAGATACAAAAGAATTACAAATGTGGTCTCAGTTTCAAAAGGATATTTGAATTTTGAGTTAATTTAAATGGGAGAGACTGAATAGTTTCAGAGCTACTGTACTCTGCATATTTGGCTAATATACTTATAATAAAATGAAACAAAACCTGGAGTTAAAGACTTCTACTACTTTTACTTGCTCACAAAGACCACAAAATGGAAACTGCATTTCTAAACATTTTGTATTTATCTTCCCTTCCTCAGAAAAAGATAATTTAGAGATGTTGGCAATCATTTGTCTACAATGACACTAAAAAGTGATAGGCTGATAAAGATTTGAATAAACATCGAAGTCTATTATATAATTTTATATTGTTTTATTTTCCATAATTAATTACACTTGATAATCCTTTGTGTTCTATATCTTCACATAATTATTTAAGATATCAATATTTTTTCCAAAAAAAAATTTTTATGGCCAATGATCAATGACTGCTAGTACTAATGGCTACTAGCTTAAAATTGAGCTATAATAATAATATAGATTTAGTTTTTTTGTATTATTTTAGAAACACTCATAAAAATCCAATTAAAACTAAATGGAAATAATTTTTTAAAATATTTTTCCCACCAATTTGAGAAATAAATGTAAGAGGATGTAAATTGTAAACAAGCACATATTCGATTTTATTTAGGCTTTAATTTTTAGCCAAATTCTCCGATGTTTAATTCCTTAAAAATCAGTGTTCACTACAGATTCAGATTACTTATTTCAAAATTAAAAAAAAAAACTTATAAGAACAAAGCATGTTGGATACTTGCAGTTAATAATTAGCTACCCCATATTAATTTCTCATGCACCCATTAAAAATAATAAAGACTACTGAATAGTTGACCCCAAAGGCAAGGCAAATACGTGGCAAGGAAAGAGCAAGGATAATGATTTTTTAACCATTAAAGTAATCAAATAATTATTATTTAGATACATTTATTACAGAACATTTTTAATGACATCTACTCATTCTTAATCTGGTAAAATTATGACATGCTACATTTTCTTAAAAAAAGATTTCATTGAATCTCTCCACCCACCACCATACAGCCAGGCAAACTTTGCTTTACTTTTTCTAATGGAGTTTGAAAATTGTTTGTCACTTTCCAAATGGAAATGAGGTACAGTGATAACAACCGTTATTGCTACTATTGAGCAACTGTGAGTACATAAAAATTTGAGGACAAACCATACCAGGGTTCCCCTCCTGTGGTTTTATTAACACAAAAAGCATCAGCTCAAAAAAAATTATTTTGGAACCATTTCTTTTTCATTCTTGCTATTTTAATGTTTATCATTTGTCTATACATATTTAAGATATATGCATGTACATGTATATGTGCATTTTTATATGTAAATACATGTGATATATATGTGATATATGTACATGTATACAAACAGATATATATATGTATAAATTCATAAATGTGTATGTGTATATATTCTTTTTGTATAGAAAGAAAGTGGGCACAGAGAGATTAGCTTGCCCAAAGTCACACAGCACTTGAGTAGTAGAGCATTCAGAAAAGTGCTTTGTTAAAAGGGT
>NW_007750866.1:0-721 GCF_000696425.1 Galeopterus variegatus | reverse complement strand
GAAAGATTTCAAATAAACAACCTAATGCTACACCTCAAAGAACTAGAAAAACAAGAGCAATCCAGTTCCAAAATTAGTAGACAGAAAGAAATAATTAAGATCAGAACAGAACTAAATGACATAGAGACCCAAAAAATAATACAAAAGATTAATGAAACAAAAAGTTTTTGAGAAGATAAAATAGACAAAACATTAGTTAGGCTAACTTAAAAAAAGAAGAGAGAAGACCCACATAACAAAAATCAGAAATGAAAAAAGAGACATTACAAGCAATATCACAGAAATACAAAGAATTATTAGAGACTATTATGAATACCATACGCCAACAAATTTGAAAACCTGGAGGTACATTTCTGGACACATACAAACTACCAAGACTGATCCAAGAAGAAATACAAAACCCAAACAGACCAATAATGAGCAGAAGCCAGGCATTTTAAAAATAATTATTTAAAAATTTTTTCCTAACCTTTTCTTTTAAAATGAATTTTAGTAATAAAACTGAAATCTAAAATAACTACCATTCATAGAAATCAAGTATTTTTAGCTGCAAAATATGTTGCCTGTATATACGTGTTTTTGTGAGACTGCTGAAAACTAGCTTCTCCTAAATTTTATTGTTCAGTATTTTAATAGTAAAGAAAGCAAATAAATGTCTTGTCATCTTATAAAAAGAACTTGAAGATACCCTCCCAACAGCTGAGGACTTGAATTGCATCAT
>NW_007750865.1:0-9716 GCF_000696425.1 Galeopterus variegatus | reverse complement strand
TTCTCCCCTGTGCTTTAGCATGGAGCCAGCCCCCCCCCCACACACACACACACACACTCGTGAATAAGTGTATGTGAGAGCAGAGTAGAGAAGGGGCAGGTCCAGGCCGTTCACAGGGCTCGGAGCCCAGGGCTGGGAGCTCAGGGGCTCCGGAGAGGCCTCTTCCGAGAGGAGCTCCAGTTTAACCTTACACAGGAAGGGTTAGGATGGGCCACGTCTCAGGACTGTAGCAGCAAAGCCAAGACTACACACTGTGAGACAGCGTCGGGTTGCCTTGTCACCGTCAGGAGGGGGATAGAGAAGATGGGTCACCCCATAGGCTGCTGGGCAGCTCAGGAAACCATGCCTGATTCTGACAGCCCCACACTGTCAGCACCCCCGAAAAGGAACCCTGATTTGTTTACACTTTCTCATAAGGAGATGCAGTCAGTCTTGCTTTTGAAAGCTCAAGATTCTTCCCAACCTGCTTGTAAAGGAGGGGCAAATGGCACCCGAGCAGATTCCCAGGAGCTGGGCGGCCCTGCAGGGAGACGCCGCTGTTTGGCTGGCATACCACACCGGACCCACAAATCAGCCCACGCGGCTCTCCTTAACTTGTCTGCATTATGTTCATTTGCTGGGTGGTGATAAATATTAGAATAAAATAAACCAAAGATGGCTGGTGAGGGCTCTGTTAGCTGTCTTTATGGTTTCCACAGCAGCTGAATGACAGCTCAGCTTGGGAGCAAGCGGTCTCTTTTTACCAAGTAAATTTAGCCTTGGGAAAGTTGAACATCAGCTAACTCCTGAGCTGTGATGGTCGGTGCCAGTCAGTAAATCAGTCAGATTTTAATTACTGGATGGATGACAGGGTGCAGTGACAGGTTGCAGTCCACGGGAGAGCATTCCTTCAAAGCTGCTTGAAAACCAGAGAGCACTTCAAGAGGAAAAACCCAGCAAACCCAGCGAACAGATTGGAGGCCCAGCTTATGAGGAGGGACGGCAGGCTTCCCTTTGGAATCATGTTAACCAGTTCCTGCTCGGATGTGGACATAGCAAGGGGGACAGGTTTCTGACCAGTTCTAGGAAAGTTTCCTTTCTCCCCGTCTCTATTTTAAATTTCCCTCTTGACCTTCTTTGCTTTCAGGCCTGTGATTTTTAATAGGTTCCTACAGCTCTTTGCCTCAGCAGCTGTTTCGTGCCAAGAAAGCCACGGCAGATTTGTAAAGTGGCAAACCCTGCTAATTAGTTAGATGAAGTTGCCTTTCTGACAGTGGCCTCAGCGTTGAAGAAAGTGACATACCTTAAAGTGACTGCACCGGGGAGGCCTCACCCATTGTTGTCGCTGTGCTCTTCCCAGGCTTATTACTGATTCCGTGATAATCACCCTTCCCTGGAAATCCTATCCTGAAGCTGCTTATTCCAGGCCTGGCTCCTACCACAAACTTTCCTGCTTGCTATGAAAGCCCCTAGAGACCTGTGACCTTCTCTGGCAATGCTGTGCCCCCTGGCATCAGTGGGGTGGTGGATGAGGAATTCAGGATGTGTGCCTGTAACATTTCACCTGCTACGGGGTAGGGATGGGGTGAGGGAGGCATAGTCGCTTTGACTTTGGGGACATTGGGACTTGCTGCCTCAGTGTGTCCTTTGGTCCTGCCTGCTTGCTAAACAACTCATGGTGGCCTGTGGCTGCAAGCTGCATGAGGGGCCAGGACCATTTCCTGGTGACAGTGACAGAAATCACCCCTCCCATCGGAACTGCAGCCCAGCCAGGGCAAGATGATGCTCTATCTCCTCTTCTCACAGCCCCAGAGAGGTGACAAGGCTCCTAGAGATTGTCTACTATAACCGTCTCACCTTGGCAAAAGGAACTGAGGGGCAGAAGGGGGAAAGGGCTCACCCCAGGTCCCCCAGCTGGGAGAGGCAGAGCGATGGGTTCCCTGCTTCTCGTTTCGCTCACTCCTCTCTAGTTCTGTACTAATTGGCCACTGCAATCATGCTTTGTACCAAAGGGCCCTGACGACAGCAAACATGCCTTCTCACTCTGAGCGTGTGGGTTGGATGTGGTGACTCCTCCACGCTCTGGGTCAGATTTAGGTCAGCTGTCAGGACAGTGGCTACCTGGGGCATGCTCCTCTTGTGGCAAACGCAGGAGTGAGAGAGGGTAAGCTAAACCACACAAGCACATTTAAAGCCTGTGGTTACCTCGTATCCACTCGATATCCACTGCTCAGAGCAATCACATGGCTAAGTCCGAAGACAATGAGGCACCTCCTCTATTGGGAGGAATGGCAAAGTCCCATCACGAATACTGTGGATGTAAAACACTATGAGAGGGAGAGAGAAAGAATGGGAAACAATCCAATCTGTCAAATGTTTACCTTTCCCTACCACAACTGAGTGAGATTTCTAACAGGCAAATTGGATAAAATTGCTTCTTCTCTTCTTAAAAATAATCATCAGCTCTTTATTACCACCAGGAGAATGTCTGAACTCCTTAGTAGGGGCCCCGTCACATGGCTCCTGCCTGTGTTTCTAGCCTAACCATTCCATGAATACATCATATACCATACCCAGTCTGATCGAGAGACTTTATTAACCAGCCTCCTCTTAACCAGCCCAGAGCTGGCCAATCCTTCTGGAAGACATTCTGACCAAGAGATTCAGATTGGGGATTCGCTGGCTGAGTTAAATGTTTACCAAGATTCAGATGAGTTTGTTCCCAAAACTGCTTACACCCGGTTTACTTCTCATTGTCGTTATACAATTTAATAAATCATGCAAATTGATTAAATAATAGGAATGAACAAAATTAGATGTTTTACCTTATGCTTTTTCCCCCCTAAGTTGAATGTTTTGGGAAGTCTTAGTGGATATGGGTTACCAACAAAAGTTCCTGCTAGAGAGACTACCATATGTGTCTGAGGAAAGAAATCATGAAGGTAGAGAAACATTCTGCACTTAGGTGCCTGGGCAAGTGCTTCCCCACTTTACAGAGCCTGAAACTGGAAGTTGTGGGTAGTGTACACAAGAAAGATGGCCTGGATCCCGTGTATGGACCATTCCCAAGGGCTCTGAATTTAAGGATTGGGGCTTTCCATTTTGCATGCTTCCACTTGAATGTGGTCTTTATTTCTGTCCCAGCTCACAGAGGGGAGACCTGCTAACTCCATTAGCAATGGAGGCATCTACAGTGTTAATGGGAGTGCGGCCCAGGAGATTCCACTTGTTGCCCTCGAAGTCATTTGCATTGGAGACAGCCTCCAGGACAGAAGCAGATTCACGAGGCCTGGGGCACATGGACACCTGCAGGGTGTGCCTGGGTTCTTTCTCCAGCTGTGGGCTCGGCTTGTCACTCCATCCCCAACCATCAGTCACAGATAGGCTCTGCTCCCTGTGATGCCTCTGCCTACCCAGAAGGCCTGGACCAGAAATAGCAACTGGGCCTTAGGGAGGCTCCATCACGGAGCCCCCGGTCCTGCGTGAGAATTCAGATGTGATAAACACATCTGCATCTTCTTTTCAGGGAAACTGCCCCAAGTCTGCAAATGAATCTCTCCTCCCAGGGGGAGCCCTGCAATTCATTTGAACTCTGATTTGTTTTTAGCACTTTACATTCAGCTTCAAAAATAATTTTAATATCTAGACTTCTGTTGGGAGAACGTTGTAATGGAAATACAGTATTTTCCAAGGATTAAACAGAACAACCTACAGTGAATGGAGGCCTCTCCCTGGTCTCTGCACAATTGTAAATATAATTTTTAATGAAATAAGGTATAATACAAATGATTATTTATGCCTCGTTTCCCCTATTCCAAGTAGAGAAAAACCTACCCAGTGTTTCTGCTTTTCTCATTTCCTAATTCCTAAAGTAATTTAACAAAAACAAACAAGTAAACTGAAGGGAATGGTAAAATAATCGGTAACTCTCGAAAGAGAACAGCAGTTTCTCAGCTTTTAGATTAATTCATTTTGTTCAATGCAGATGTGTTAAATCTATTCATATCCACATATTCGAGATGAGTTATTTTACTACATTGTTGTGCTGTATAAAATGAGTTATTTTGGTGAATTAAATGCTGGGGTGTAATTTTCAAAGGAAACGGAGGTTGGTAAATGCAGTGCAATGTGTGTCAGTGTTTCAACGTGATTATTAAATATTGCAGAAATGCATCTCATAATCTTTACCTTTTCCTTTTGTCTTTTTTTTTGTTTTTTATACATATGCAAGTGTGGTATAAATAGATATTGCAACTCCAAAAAAATATATATATATAAAAAGAAAAATGCAACCTTCTCCATTCATGAAACGGCACTTGTATCTCCCCTCCAAGGATGCATATCTCCTCTTTTGCTAATCACCGTCAGAGTAACTCAGACAGCTGAGTGCTGGACTCTATCATCTCAGAGTCCTCTCACAGCAATAGTGAGAGTGGGTATATTAGTCCATTTCTATTGCTTATAACAAAATACACGGAACTGAGTATTTTATAAAGAAAACAAAATTTATTGCATACAGTTTCTGAGGCTGGGAAGTCCAAAGTCCAGGGAACGCAGCTTGTGAAGGCCTTGGTGGTGGTGTCAGTGATGTCAGGGTATCACACTGTGAAAATGGTGGGGCAGAGAGAGCAGAGAGACAAAGCTCCTCATTCTCTCTCTTTTTAAAGCCCTCCAAACCATGCCCCTGACCACCATTTTTGATCCATTCACTACAGCACGGTCCTACAATCTAATCAGCTCTTCAAGGTTCCACCTTTCGATTACTATGATAGGATTTCCCACCCTCAACAATTATAGTGGGGATTTAAGCTTCAGTGAGGTTGGGGGGGCATCCAGTCTACAGCAGTGGGTAAAGGAGAGAAACAAAGTTCCACAGATAAAACAATTTCCATAGAGTATTCGATTTTGCCAAAATGCTGTTTCAGAGAAAATTTAATTTGTTGATTAGTGTATTTGGTTGGAATTCATTGAATGTTTCTTGACTTTTGGAATATTTTGCCTAGAATTAAAAATGAGCTCAGAGAGATTCTAGGCCCAGTACAGAAATAAGCTGAGTCTTTTCTTTCTACTAGCTCTATGGTTGAAGTCACTGTCCCTGGATGGCCACCAACCATTCTGCTCAGCCCAGGCCTGGCCAGAGAACCCTCCTGAATTCAGTATTCCAGGCCACTATTACCAATCCATCACAATTGACATGCAAATTGAAATCTATTTTCGTGCCCTGAGCAAGATCAACGTGCTCACTTTATAGCACTGAAAGCCTTTTCACCTGTGTTCTAGAAATCCTCACAATACTGCCCCAGTTTATAATATGGGAGGTTCCTCTGGGGCAAGTTGTGGCTTTGGGAAACAGCATCCCACCATGTGCATTATCACTGACTGGTGCCAGTTCCCACAACGATCATGTGAAAGACAAACCATGGATGGGGAGAAATAAGAGAAGAGAGTCCCAACTTTGTCCCAGGGAAGAAAAGCTGGGGTTGGGAAGGATTTAAAATCCAATATGGTTGGAGCTGCATAAATGTCTTCTGAAAATTTCAGGTCAGAATTCAAATAATCTAAAAATAGCCTATTAAAAATAAAGCCCTGGATTTTTCCATTTCCTTTTGCATTTGACTGCAGATTGGATGCAACAGGAAAAGGAGGATGGAGTGGATGAGAAAAGTACATGTTGTGTCCATTCCAAGAAAAGCCTTCTCCTAACTCCCTTGTCAAAGAGACAAAACAGAAACGACAACAAAAGAAAGAAGACAGACCTAAAAAGAAATTTTCTCCGAAAACATAAAAACACACACAAAAAATCTCTTTGATAGAAAAGGGACATCTGAGACCCAAATACGTTGTTAAAGAGCAGAACCCCCACTCTCTCCTTGGCTAGTTGCATTTATTCTTCCATGAATTAAGTAAGGAGGTGGGAAAGGCACGGCAGCCTTATGTCGCTTCTCTCTTTTCCCCCCATTTAAGTGGGAGGAAGCTTGAGTGATTTGGCGGCTGGATCTGGGAACCTGCCTGCCAAACTCCACCTGCTGAAGGGACTTGCTCCAGCTGTTTCCAAGAGCTCCTCTACTGCAAAGGTTTATCAGGGAAAAGAGAGCTAATAAAAAAACATGATGAATCAGGAAGCAGAGGAGAACAGGGAAGCTCCCCACAACACACCTCCTGCTCTTGCCTCATGGGTGGAGCTCACCCCAGCTCTGCCCAGGTACCCCCCTGCATGGGAGCTTACTAAGGGCACAAAAACAGCAGGGCTGGTCTTGGGAGCCACCCACATGGATCACTGTTGCTGCCTTGAGCCACTGGTGCTTCCTTCTCCTAGCAAGTGGGTGTCATTGTGTAGCTAGAGGGGGATTCACTGAGATCACAGGAAGTCGAAGCACGAATAGTGCAGGTAGTTTTGATGCTCATGTTTGCCCAGGGTGAGCAGGTGATGGGTGATGTGACTTTGGGCATATATCCTCAGTAGCTCTCATTTCCCCCTCCCATGATGGAAGTGTCTCACCATGGTGAGTATGATTTCACAAAGTCAAAGACACATAGTTTTTATACACTATGGCTCCTGAAGGCAAATTATCCACTTCATCTATTACTCCTTCTAAGATTCGATGGTGTGCTCTAACTCTGGAGGGAAAAATGACTTGAAAAACTGACTAGGAACCCACTATGGGTCTCCAACAGGACGCCGTCCTAAGGGATTTTCAAGAACAACTTTGACACAAATTATTTCACCTTACCTGTGACGGTCAGACCTCCAGGGTGTTTGGCATGGGCTCAGAAGCACCAGGAGGCAAAATACTCTGACTCCCAGATTTGTTATAATACAAGAAAGGGGCTTCAGTGCATTAGGCCACAAGCATAATCACTAATGCATTTACAAATATTTCCTGGTATCTACTAAGAGTCAGGCCTGTGCTAGATGTTAAGGGAGAGAGATGAAAAGGTAGGCCTGCCCTCCAGACACTTGCTTTTAACAACTGGCTGATGACACCGAAATAAAGGAGGATAGAGGTAATCACTAACTTTTCTTCACATTATCCCCCAAATAAGGAAATCAGTAATTTCCCATCAGTAATCTCATCATGGGTTTGACTACTAATTTTCATGTCTTACCTACCCCACACCCTCTGCAAATCTGTTAATTCCTGGGACCAGAGAGGTCAGGGGCCCAGCTCTGAGTCACGATATTTTAGATCTGGAAGGAAAGGGCATGTGTCTGCATGTTGCATTGCAAGACAAGGGTGTGGGTGCCGAGGCTCATTCATTCATTCAGCAGATGTTTATTAAGCATCTATTTTGTCCTAGCACTGTGCTTGGTCTGGGGAATGACAAGATGAAGGTGTATTGTCCTGACTTTCTCACTTTCAGAAGAAGAGACAGACACCAAAACCATCATTGGAAAATAGTGTGTTCAGTGGATTGCTAAGGAACATGCAAGAAAGAAGGACAGGAATGCAGCCTGGGGAGATCAGGGGAGGCTTCTTGGAGGAGATGAGGCTATTATCACCGAACCTTATTATAATTGTATCTCTACGTACCTGAAGTTCTCTCACTGCGTGTGAGCTGTGGGAGGGTAGAGTCAATGTCAACGGGTTCTGCTTGGTATCCCCAGCTCTTCAAAGTTGATTTTTTGCAGAGATTTGGGGAAAGAATAGGTCTGTAGGGGATGGGGTGAAGGGCATTTCAGCCAGAAAATATGTAAGAAAATAGAAACAGAGGCACATGTGAATTTGCTTAAGCTAGAGGTGAGAAGAGCACTCAGAGATCAGAAATGAATTCCCGTGGCTGGACTCCTACAAGCAGACACCTTGGGTTTGGTCAGCACCAGCACACTGTTTAAAATCCATTTGGCTCTTCACACTGCAGGGGCTTCTGCCTGCTACGGTTCCTCCCAGGCCAACGTAACTCTCTGGGGTGTTACACCTGGTCCATTCCCACTTCTTCCAAAGTTGGACAGGTGAAACGCCCTTGGCAGAAGTGAAGTCTGAAAGGTGGCATTTTATCCTTCCCAAGGACCAAGAATTCTGCATATTTCCAAGGGAAGTGGGTGGCTTCTTGCAAGCCAGTTTACTCTCTTGCTTTACTAACCACTCTGCTTGTTTGACTTGCTCTCGTATTTTCCTTCTCTGAGCACATTCCCCCTCATCTGAAACACACCACGAGGTGCACTTTTGGAAAACAAGCAAGAGCTTCCTCATCTTTCTTGTCAATCCCCAGCTTCCTCTGTGAGGCCCTGGGCAGACTTCCTGGGCCCAGCCCAGCACTGGCTTCTCCACCTCTCTTTGGCAGGTTTCAAGATTTCCAAACACAGGTAAAACAGGTATTTCCCAAGACAGCTTCTACATATGTGGCAGGGATCTCTTTTTAATAAGAGCTTTCAAAAGCAACCTTCTGCTTCTGAGCTTTGCAAAACGCTGCTCTATAAAAAGTTAGCGAGCCTCCTCTCAGCAAGCCTCGTTAGCTCCCCTTGCCATTCGCTTCCTGTTAATTCCGTGATTAAACATTTTGCCCCCAACTATACGAGACATTAGATGAGAATGGAGAGATCCTGCCATGAAACCGTGGGGATGTAGAAAGAGGATTTTTTTTTTCTTTTCCCCCTCTTTCTCCTCACAAATAGGAGATTTACAGTAATTAATGCCATTTAGTTTAATCTATAAATGTTTGAGGAAGTGATGCTATTTGTTTTAAGTACTATTCTCAGCGAGAAAATGCAGAGTCCCCTCCAATTTCTGACTTTATGCTCAAGAGCTAATGAACTGAATTCTTAGTAAACATTGGCAAAAGATGCAAATGAGCAGAGAGAGACTCCAAATGCAGAGGGACATATGAGAAGGAGCTAATTTTACACAATTGACTCGGTAACCTTTTTGGATCAGTGGAATTAGAGACTGATTAATCAGCCATGATTAGCATTTATTGAAGCTTTTTGACACTGGTGCATTGTTTGTCGTTGATGTTTTTCTTTCTTTCCTTTTTCTTTTTTTTAAAATTTTTTTCTTTTCTATTCCCCCCCTATATTTTCTTCTGGGGTTAACAGTTCCTAATGCATTTAACTGCTAGTCTATCATCCTGGATGGGTCAGAGCTCATCTTTATGGACTTTTAAAATTAATACTAGACAGTTCTCTCATGACATGCCCCTGCTTCTGCTGCTGCGCTCGGCTGTTTAATTGTAGAGGTGGCCTCTTGTGGCCGCATGCTCCCAATGTTTAGCAAGGGTTGGAAATATGGATGTTAGGAGAAAAACTGGCAGATGGCTGACAAGGCATTTTTACTCATAACACACCAGTAAAACTTTAACTCAGAAGATTTAGTGCGAGAGCGTTCCAGCCAGCAAGCTGCAGCCATATGCAGATTTTTTTTCAAACTTCTAAACTGATGGTTTTGCAAAGTGTGCATAAGCAGCCTTTATTGATTATGATGTTAAAAATTGAAAGCGTCAGTATCATTTAGCTCAAGACAGTTTTAAAGGAAAAATGAACATTCGTTTTCATTATGAACTACGAAAAGGCCAGGGGCTGGTGAGGTCCACATTCATTATTTCTCAAATTCCAGAGAGGAATTTTCTCAAGTAGGTGTCTCTTCAAAAAAAAAATTGTGTGCACTTGAAGGATATGAATCAAGCTGTGGTTCAGTAATTCAAGGTGAGGTTACATACAGCTCACAGGAGCGACTTGTTGACTGGTTGTGGGGGCACAGCCCCTGGACTGCTTCTTGGTTCTTTGGGGATAGTATTTACAA
>NW_007750864.1:7946-9716 GCF_000696425.1 Galeopterus variegatus | reverse complement strand
TTATTTGCCCTATATTTCTGAATAATAGCTTTGCTGGACATAATATTCTTGGTTGACAGTTGTTTTTTTTTTCACTTTGTCAACATATAATCCCATTCTCTGCTGGCCTGTGGAGTTTCTAAAGAGAAGTCTGGTGTTTGTCTAATGAGGATTCTCTTATATGTGACTTGATGCTTTTCTCTTGCAGTTTTCAGAATTATTTCTTTGTCTTCATAGATTCCCATAATCTTTGTAGGCCTTGTTCATTCTTTTATCTTGTTTCTTCCTTTCTTTCTTTGTCATTCTGGACTATTTTTAAAAAGCTGTCTTCAAGATCAGAATTTTTTTCTTCTTGCTCTAGTGTGTTGTTGAGACTTTCAGATGTATTTTTTATTTCTTTCAATAAATTCTTCAGTTCCAAGATTTCTGTTTGTTTTGGAAAAAAATATTCTTCTGTTTTTTAAATTTCTTTTTTTTATTGATTATGCCTATTCAGGGGGTAGAAAGCTGACCATCACCTCCTGTGTCCAGGATGTGATGAACAAATCAGTACTATCAGTCTGCCCATTACCACAAATTGCCATTACTCCCTGTGTCCCCCAGCCAGCCACTTCCTGACCTCTCTGCCCCTCCATCCCTCCACCCTGGCAACCCTAGGTACATTCTCTCCCTCTGCAACTCCAAAGCACCTTTCTTCCATTCTTTCTTTCTTATCTACCACTTATGAGTGATGACATGTGGAATTTCTTCCTCTGTGCCTGGCTTATTTCACTTGACGTAATTTTCTCCAAGCTTATCCGGTTGCTGCAAATGGCAGAATTTCATTCTTTTTTATGGCTGAGTAGTATTCCATAGTGTATATATACCACATTTTCCTGTCCCAGTCATCTGTCGATGGACATTTATGTTGATTCTATATATTTTTTTTTCCTTTTTGTTTTTTTTCGTGTCCGGCAATGGATCGCAACCCTCAGTGTCGTGCCCATACCGGACCGGGACCGGCAATGGGATCGCAACCCTCGGTGTTCCGTCCGCACCTCGCTCAGCCAGTGAGCGGGAACCGGTCTGTATGTGGGATCCGAACCCTCGGCGGGAGCGCCGCCNTCCTCATCTTGTAGTACAGGTTTTGATTTAAAGTCTGTTTTATCTGCTGTAAGTATAGCTACTCTTACTGGCTTTTATTTTCTATTTGCATGGGATAACTTTTTTATTCCTTCACTTTCACTCTCTCTGTGTGTTAATAGGTAAGTTTCCAGGCAGCATGTGGATGGACCATGTTTTAAAATCCATTCAGCCAGTCTACAACTTTTAATCAGGGCATTTAATCTGTTTACATTCAAGGTTATTATTGATATGTGAGGTCTTCCTCCTGTCATTCAAGGGTTGTTTTCTGTTTCGCTTGTTCCTTTCTTCCTCTCACTATTTAGTCTTGTAGTTTGATCATTTTCTTGTTGATAGAGTATGATTCCTTTCTTTTTCTAATTTGCTTATCCACTGTATCAGTAGTTTTTATATTTACAGGTCTTTTCATGATGGTTGTTATTATTCTTTCTCTTCTAGATATAGGATGCCCATAAACATTTTGGGTGAGGCCTGCCTAGTGATGATAACTTTCCCAAGTTTTTTTCTCTGAAAGACTTTATTTGCCCTATATTTCTGAATAATAGCTTTGCTGGACATAATATTCTTGGTTGACAGTTGTTTTTTTTTTCACTTTGTCAACATATAATCCCATTCTCTGCTGGCCTGTGGAGTTTCTAAAGAGAAGTCTGGTGTTCGTCTAATGAGGAT
>NW_007750864.1:5155-6228 GCF_000696425.1 Galeopterus variegatus | reverse complement strand
GCCCCTTGATTCTATATTTTGACTACTGTAAATAGAGGTGGCATGAACATGTGAATGCATGTATCAGTTTGACATGATGATTTCCATTTCTTTGGGTACATATCTAGAAGTGGGATTGCTGGATCATACAGTGGATCTATCTGTAGTTGTTTGAGAAACCACCATAATGTTTTCCATAGTGGCTGGACTAATGTACAGTCCCACCAACAGTGCAGGAGAGTTTCTCTCTCTCTATGTCCTTGCCAGCATTTGTTATTCTCTATCTTTTTGATTATAGCCAGTCTAACTGGGGTTAGATGATATCTCAATGTAGTTTTAATTTGCATTTCCCTGATGGAAAGTAATGCTGAGCATTTTTTTAAGTATCTGTTGGACATTTGAATGTCTTCCTTCAAAAAATGTCTATTCAGCTCCTTTGCCCATTTTCAAGTTGGTGTTTTTGTTTTTACTGTGTAGGATTTTGAGTTGCTTGTGTATTCTGGATATTAATCCCTTGTCATATGTATAGTTTGCAAATATTTTCTCCCATTCTGTAGGTTGTTGTTGCACTCTGTTGATTATTTCCTTTTCTGTGCAGAAGTTTTTTAGTTTGATATAGTCCCATTTATTTATTTTTTCTTTTGTTGCTCATACTTTGGGCTTTTATTCATAAACTCTTTGTCCAGTCCTATTTCCTGAAGTGTTTCCCCTATATTTTCCATGAGTAGTATATAGTTTTGGGTCTTATATTTAAGTCTTTGATCCATTTTGAGTTGATTTTGATATATGGTGAGAGGTACAGGTCTAGTTTCATTCTTTTGCATACAGATGTCCAATTTTTCCATGTCTTTGCTGCATTTCTTATTCAGGTTATGAATTGTGTTTCTGCTTTTGTTGAATTATTTATATGTATTCTCTTGTATCTCATAAGATTATTAATTAGAATTATGTTCTTGGCAAGTTGACAATTTGTGATTCTTGGGATCAGTTTCTGGAGCATTGTTGTGTTTCTTTGCTTTGTCTTGTTCTGTTTTTCATGTTTTTAAATTTTCTGCATTTGTGCATCTTGTGGAATAGTTGCCTCTTTGAGTTTT
>NW_007750864.1:3318-4229 GCF_000696425.1 Galeopterus variegatus | reverse complement strand
CAAGAAATGAGTTGTAAAATAAGAGAGGGGGCCAGGCCAGCCCCTTCTCAAGTGGTGAGTGAGTTTGGAAGGCAAGTCTTCCAAGGGTGAGGCTGCTGAGCTGCTTATGGAGTGCTGGGCAAGGTCATGAGGTAGTTTGGCCAGCAATTGTGGGTGAAGTCCTGAGATGGGTCTGTTAAGGGCACAGAAGTGCTTTAGCTTACCTGGCTTGGAAGCATGTTTGTTAAGGTCAGGCCCATGGGCAATATTTCTGCGTCAAGAGAGTATGCACACAGAACTCAATTGACTTGCAAAGGTCCATGGAGGCACATCTGCCTTTCTTATATCTGGTTCGGGGCTTGGTTGTGTGGCAGTTTAATTTGCCTGGAATTGACTACCCAGAAAGCAGGACTAGAATCACCATCACCATTGTGCCCAGGCTTCAAGCAGCCAGGATCAGGGTGTTGCAGCCTCTACTATGAGTGTGTTGGGATGAAGGCAGAACCTTAAGACTGGGAAAGCACTCTGGGTACCGGTGCCCAGGATAGGGTGTGCTCACACAGTGCCTCTGGTTTCAAGATGGCACTGCATTGCATCTGCTTATGTCATGATGGTGGGGGAAGTTGGAAAGTGTACAATGTGTGTTCCCTGATCTGGACATATGCAGTGCGTGTATTCTGGGCAGCTCCCCACACTTGGCTTTGGACTTTCAAGGACTGTGGAATCTTATTGCAGTAGAACTGCAGGCCTCTGTGTTTTGGGTAATGGTTGGTGTGAGCCATGAAATTGCCAGAGGACTATTTTTTTCTTTCTCTTTTCTTTCCCTTAGAAACAATGACTTTTTGAAGACTATATCATTAAATCACAATAACACTGTTAAATCCAGTTCTTTATTTAAAGTCACATACTTAGCATTTAAATGGCTGCCAAGT
>NW_007750864.1:0-366 GCF_000696425.1 Galeopterus variegatus | reverse complement strand
CCTCCTACTCCCCCTTTACCACCTCTGCTAACCATAGGTGTCTTCTCTCCTTCTGAAAGTTCAATATATTTTTGTGGCCTTTCTTTCTTCCATTCTTAGCTCCCACTTATGAGTGAGTACATGCAGTATTTCTCTTTCTGTGCCTGGCTTATTTCACTTAACATAATTCTCCCCAAACTTATCCATGTTGCTGCAAATGGTAGAATTTCATTTTTTTAATGACAGAGTTGTATTCCACTGTGTATATATACCACATTTTCCTTATTCAGTTGTCCATCAATGGACATTTAGGTTGGCTACATATCTTGGCATTGGTGGTATAGTGGTGAGCATAGCTGCCTTCCAGCTTGATATTTTTTCCAGGTA
>NW_007750863.1:8887-9716 GCF_000696425.1 Galeopterus variegatus | reverse complement strand
TTTTTTTTTTTTTTTGGTCAAAAATTGAATTAAGTGAACTGATGCCCAGAGAGCTGTTGCTGAGAGCAAATTTTTGGCAACGCTGCTTTGACTGCTCACCGTTGCATAGATCTGGGTGAAATGGCAGGGAGAGGGGCAAGCTGGGGTCAAGGTGGTGTGGGATGTGGATAAGGGCACAGCACTGCACAGGGGCCTGAGAGAGCACACCTGTGTCGTGGATACAGCAAGCCATGTGAAGAAGAAAGAAATACAGTATACAGGGGTTTTGGCAGTGAATCCTGCCAAGTAAGCTTTTACAAATGTTTTACAAATCAGGCCATCTCTCAATATATGCATTCAGGCCTTCTATGTGCTCAGCATGCTGTAGGACAATGTTGAAGCTACAAAAATCATAATGCATTTTCAAATCGAAAATATTTCTTTAATGGCCAACAAGTACTAAGCTCTGTGCTAAGCACAGGGGACAAAAAGAGGAATAAAATCAGAAGCAGGCAGCTCCTCAAACAGTGTGATTTAGGCTTGAAGGGCTCCGCCATCAGGAAGATCTCTGCAGCCTCTGGTGGCTCCGCCAGTCCTATCTGAAGGGTGTGGCCATACTGGCACATCCCTTCCCACATAGAAGTTTCCATCGAAAGAGAATTTTTCCTTCTCCAATGGGTTCATGTTCTTCTATAGCTTTGCCATGCTCTTCCCCAGTTCATAATGCCCTGTCCTTCTTTATCCTCTGCAACACTCCTCCTTACCCTTTAAGACTTGCTTGTTCATCTTTTCCAGGTGATGGCTACCCACTTCTCCACCACTAAACCAAGATTCATCCATTTTTCTGTGC
>NW_007750863.1:3716-8164 GCF_000696425.1 Galeopterus variegatus | reverse complement strand
CTAATAAGATCTTTGAGACACATTTCATTTTCAGGTATTTTTTTGTGGCTTATAACTAAATACCATAGCAAAGTTGGCTATAAAGTTATGCAAAGCATCATAAATCAGCGATGGCAACTTTTTTATCCTGTGTTTACGATCATATCATCAGCTTTAGAATTTTCAGTATAATTTAAATGCATGTCAAAGAATGCTGATGTTTTATCATTATATCTTTTTTGATCAAACTCATGTTTTAATTTTTTCTCTATGAATCATGTGTAACTAAACTTTAAGCAGTGTCTGTTCAAAATCAGCAGGAAGTTTCCGTCCAATTGATATTTTATGCTTTGACAATAGTCCTGCATTATGCATGGATAAGACATACCAGCTCTCATTGCTTTGAAATTTTGTCTATTCCAAGGGATTTGGCAACTTCTCTTTTCTTCAGCTGTGTGGCTTAGCGCGTGATAGGCAATCCATTTCATGCATAGCAGGAGCAAAATGTAGCACAGCTTCTACTACTTGGGAATATATTTCTTTCTTAGGCCCTATAAAGCATTTGATAGCTGCTTTGCAAGAAAATATGGAACTGTATATCATTAATATAAATGTGTGCACTGCTGATTTATTTTCATGTATTTTTGCATCCACAAAAACTTTATTTCAGTGCCAAATTATAGGGAATTTTTTTGAAGACAGTTTAAATGGCAGTTACCAATAATATTTGTATCTCAAGTGAAGTAGCAAAATTATGAACAACTATAGCCAAGTTTATGCAGTGACAGCCACATCACAATTGCTTCTTGGCCACTGTGATGGCAAAATGCCATAGATGTTATAAGATAAATTTATACCTCAGAGATGTTAAAATGTAAAAAAAAAGTGCATCTTAGAATTGATGAGATATAGTAAAGACTTACAGAATATGTGTAGAGCTTTTCTTACAGGAAGATTCAAACACTCAAACACTGTTATAACGAAACAATAAAGACATAATGAAACAATGGAGAAGAAAATAAAGTGATTCACTTAAGGAAGTTTGAAAAATGTAAGAAAATAAACCCCACAAACCTAAAGAAGGCCAAAGAAAAATACATAGAGAAATTAATAAATTAGAAACCAAAAGCAATAGAAAAATTTTTCACAACTTTGTATCTTATATTTTCATTTTTCTTAGGTTTTCTGAACACAGAATAAGATTATCTGCAAAAAAGTATTCTCTCCCTCTTTCTGGCACTCCAGTATCTATGACTTCTATGTAGTTCTCTCTCGTCTGATTGTGTTGGCTAGCATGCTGCTGGGTTTTGTTTTCAGATATGTATCATTTAATCATGTTCGTCTATCCTAGTCTGCTAAGAATTTTTAGAAAAACTAGGAATAGATGGGGAATGGAATCAAAGGACCTTTCCTTTCATCATGTATTGAAATGATCATGTGGTTCTCTCCTTTGACCTAGTCATATTGTATATATTATTGACTTCTTAATATTGCAACATCCTTGTGTATTCATGAATTTAACTGCATTTGTGATTGCTTACCAATTTAGCAAAATGCAGCTAAACACATTTCATTTAAGAAGATAAGTACTCAACTTTGACAGTGTATATCTGAACACATTCAACTTGTTTGGGCCTGGGATAGCTGGTTCTGAGTTCTTACATTTTCTCTACATCAACCACAAATTCCCAAACAGAGGGAGTAGCTCTACTTAGTAGTGAAATATATTATAAAGCTTCAGTAGTGAAAACAGTAAGGTACTGGCAGAAGTCTGGAGCAATAGAACAGTCTATAAATGGATCCAAAAAATATGACAATTTAGTACACAGTTTAAAAAATGACTATTCAAATCAGTGGGGTATGGATGGAGTGAATTTTAATGTATCTTCCAGGAAGTAGCATTTTCTATTCCTCTGAAATTTCCATCCATGTCTCCTGTGACCTTTATCCGATGGTGCTGAGCATGGCTGGTGGTGGCACAATGGAGTCCCCGGAGGCTGTGGAAATGGGAAGAGTAAGAGAGACCAGGCCATTTGCCCTTTCACATACACTCATCTCCACTGTTATAGGTAACTTTTAAAAAACATTTCTTTTGGGGGACACTTGACAGAATTATATAATAATGTTTATTTTCTTTCTCATGTGAAGTTGAAAGAATTTATAGATCATGGCCATTTGTCTATTGACTCAAGCAATTGCTGTGTTTCTTCCCAGAAGATGAATTACATATTTTCAGCATGGGATGAAAAATATGTAATATCTTCAATATCACTTTGAAAAGTTCCTTTTGTCTAGAAAGCTTGCTGTTTTGTAATGTTTCTATTAAAGTATTAAAATAAATGCTTACCCTTCAGAGCTCCAAATGTGAAAGACAGCTGTGGCTGGATGCCCCCATTAAAGTATCTTTTCAAAGTAAATTGATAACAGGGTCAGAACACCCTATCTTGGTGGCAAGGGCTTTGCTGCATGCAGCAGCCACTGCTCTCTATCATTTAACCCCAAAGATCAGGTAAAAAGTTCCAGTTCTATTCAGATAATTGGCTCCCCATTTTCAGGTAAGAGCACGGCAAGGAATGTCAGAGTATTTTCTGGCTTTGGCAATGAAGGACAATAAGACCCTGTGATGATTAATTTTAGGTGTCACCTTGACTAGATTAAGGAATACCTAGAAACCTGGTAAAGCATTATATTTCCAGAGGAGACTGGCATGTGAGTCTGAGTGGACTTGGTGGGGAAGATCTGCCCTCAGTATGGGTGGGCACCATCCAATCAGCTGGGGGCCCAGAGAGAACAAAAACAGAAAAAAGGGCAAATGTATTACCATCCCTGCTGCAGCTGGGATACCTTCTTCTCTTCTGTCAGAAATCAGAACTCCAGGCTATTCAGCCCGTGTGTTCCAGGACTTACACCAGCAGCATTCCTGGCTCTCAGGCCTTTGGCTTCGGACTGAGAATCACACCATCAGCTTCCCTGGTTCTGTGGTGGTCAGAGTTGGACTGAGCCACACTACCAGCATCCTAGGGTCTCCAGTTTGCAGAGGGCAGATGTTTATTTGTTGGTACCTGAGATTCATATCTCATTGAAATGAAGAAAATAATGTAAGATCTATTCCAGAAAGAGAAAGCATGGTTAATTCTGTATGAACCTAAAATGCCCCAGAGAGAAGAGACAGAGCAGCCTGGTAAAGGCCTGGGAAGCTGCAGCCCCACGTCAAGCTGAAAGGTGGCTGGAGAAAAACACCCTTGCAGAGCCTGAGGAAATAAGCTTCGTTGCTGTCTGCTCCAGAGGGATGTGGGCAGGTTGTTGATGAAGATGTGGACCACTTGTTGCATAGTTTGCTGTCCTCTGGCAGGTCTATGTGAATGAAAAGCACACTCAGGCATATGGGGCTAGTAGGATGGCTAAACCTTCACCTGGCAAGGTGCCTCCGCTGGGTTCACACACCAATGTTTCAGAGAAGGTCCATTGAGGCAACTCAAGGGCTTTGGTTCTTGAGAGAGATAAGGCTTATTAATTTTTTAGATGGAAATTTTGACGTGAACAAATTCCCTAGAGAAATAGTAGGAGATGAATACAAAATCATTTTAGTTCTAGGCAACAGAGGAAGAGAAATTTTAAAAAGAAGGTGTGTTGTCCGCTTTTCCTGGGAGAGTGATTCTCAGTTAAGATCCTAGTTACAGATTCAGCCACAGAGACCCCAAACTTGGTGCCATTGCCATCTCCACTGTCAAATGACTCTGGCCAAGGACTTGCTGTGTTTCCCTTCAGGAAGTTTCGGAAATGTATGCCATGGTCAGAGATGGGGTGTCTGGAGTAGGCCAGTGCTGGAGCAGTGGTTCAAAAGCATGAAATCATGTGGGCTCACTTACCAGTACCAGCACCGTGCAGGTCCAGCCGCCGCCACATGTCTCAGTAGACACGTAAACCTGCAGGTCAGACTGGCGCCTCAAAGTTGCTATCAGTTCCTTGGGTAAACATCTCTTCTGAACAATTATAAATAAATTACTTCATCTGTACCACACAAAGCCACTGTGGTCTGAGGTTATGTAATCTCTCTCTCTCTCTCTCTCTCTCTCTCACACACACACACACACACATACACACGCACACGCACACACTTTCTAAGTGCCTGAATAACACACTTCTCTGTCTAAACTGGAATAGCTTGTCAAAAATTTCTATCTGGGTATAAAGCTTAAGTACTTAAATGGACTGTCATGGAATTTTAGACATGTAATTCTTAGTTTAATGAAAGACACAATAAAAACCAAAAGTCAGGGCTGGCCCATGGCTCACTTTGGAGAGTGTGGTGCTGATAACACCAAGGTGATGGGTTCGGATCCCTATGTAGGGATGGCCGGTTGGCTCACTTGGGAGAGTATCATGCTGACAACACCAAATCAAGGGTTAAGATCCCCTTACCGGTCATCTTTTAAGAAAAAAAATAACGAAAGTCACCCAACCCCATT
>NW_007750863.1:2084-3392 GCF_000696425.1 Galeopterus variegatus | reverse complement strand
TAAGATCCCCTTACCGGTCATCTTTTAAGAAAAAAAATAACGAAAGTCACCCAACCCCATTTCATAGGCACTAGGATTGTTGAGACTGAAGGGATCAAACGCTGTGACATGGGAAGGAAGATTGCCTGAGCTGTCAGGTGGGACTGCATGGAGCCGACCACCCTCCACCCCTCTGTGTGGCTTTGCACCTATGTCATGTGGCTGGGCCATCTTCCCCATGCCAAGTCTTCATGCTCCCCTGCTTTATTCAGGTCTCTGCTCAAATGCTGGCTCCTCGCCTGGCTTCTCTTGTAGTTCGCAGGACTTGTTGCCCACTGAAATCACAGGTATTTGCTCATACATTCATTATCGATGTCCCCCTCAGCTGTGCGGGCTCTAGGGGGGCAGGGAGCTTGCCCACCCAGTCCTTGCCCTCTGCCTAGCAGCACCTGGCACACAGCAGTGCTTGAGACATAGGTATTCAAAGGGTGAGATGGAGGAGGTAGACCAAATCGCTTCACCCAATTCCGACTTCACTGGCACATTGTGAGTCCTCCATATCCTTGCCATCCAAGAGTGGTCTGAGGGCCGAGCCTGGGTCCACGCTGCACTGGTGGAGTGTCCGTCGGTGTCTGTCCAAGCGGCGGCCCGGCCTCATCCTCCACGGACACCTGCGTCTTCCCGTCTAGGCCACCCCCTCCCCGTGCGCTCCCTCTCGCTGCTTGACCTTCAACTATTTCACTCCTTGTTGGCCCTTCAACCAAAACTGGGTGTTTGAAAAGAAACAAAATCGGATATGTTCATTAAAAAAGCAAACAATTTGTTTTAGCTCTAGGATAAGATTTAATAGTTAATAAAAGAGAAGCTATTGGCCCAACTGAGTTGGGAACTAAATGTGGACTTATTTCATCCATACTCTTTTGTGTGCCCAAATAGACAATTTTCTGTGATACTTTCTGTCCTTCCCTAGTAATGACCTGTTTCATGCAGTTTCCAGGGTGAACAGACACCAGCACTGCCTTCTGACACCTCCCGTCACCCAACTGCACTCTCACCCTCCTACAAACAGAAAAGTATTGGGGAAACACACTTATCAGGAAAATAATAGTTAATCTGTATAAACAAATTCTTCTTTATAAATATTGTTCTCAGATTAGAGTTTTAACAATAAAATGTCATTTTTTGTGGGGGGGGGATATTCACAGAATCTTTGCAATTATTTTGTAAAAAAAGAAAATTAGTCTGGATGTGTCTATCATCTACCAAGTCACCAAGTCAGCTACTTTATACACCTAACTAATTAAGGGATGCAAAAATTTATTTCAAGTT
>NW_007750863.1:0-869 GCF_000696425.1 Galeopterus variegatus | reverse complement strand
AAATTATTTTACCTTACTAATGGTGATATTTCTAATGAAAGAGGTATTTTGTGTTGCTGTGACATAAAGCCAGGCACTGCTGTAACTCATCCTGTCTGGCTAGAAATAGAAAGCTGCAGGTAGAATTCTGAATATGTGAGAGGCAGTCAGACCAGCAGAGGGTAAAGGATCACGTCTGTACATTGTAAGGACCTTGGTATAGGTTTGCAAGCTGAGGATGTGTGCATAGAAGAGCAGGAAGGTGCAGATAGAAATGAAGAAAAGGTTGGAAGGTAGGAACTGTTGAAGAAAAAATTTTCGTGATGTGTGTTAAAGACAGTAAGGAAGACCTAACTCAAGAGGGACTGCTGCAGAGGGTTTGCAGTAGGAAAGAGATTGGGCTCAACTCTGAATACATGGAGGACAAGGGGATATTTATAGCCAAGCAGAAGGGTAGGGCCAGTGGATGGATGATTACAAGGCTGGAAAGGATCTTCCTAAAAGGACATCAAGAGATTTATTCCTTTATTTCAAGGGGTTAAGATATTGAGAGTGAGGGATGAGGAATTTTATTGGATACCAAGGATGACCAAATACTAAGGATGGGAGATGTTTTGCTAAACAGACTCAACAGGATTCTTGCTAAAAGTGGGCTAAGCCCAAGGTTGGAGCCTAATCAGAAAGGGGACTTAGAGGAGCCTGGCTCAGTTTGGTCAAGGAGAGTCTTTGTCAGGTCTCAGTTAAAATTTATTCAATAAGGTTTCTTTGACTGATCAGCTTTTTAACTGGGACCCTGACTTTCATCAGAATCGAGGAGATCCATTCATCCCACAATATAGTCTATTCTTAACAATTTTTATTTACTGAGCACCTACTATGTGCCAGGTGCT
>NW_007750862.1:7762-9716 GCF_000696425.1 Galeopterus variegatus | reverse complement strand
TTTTTTTTATACTTATAATCAGGCACACTCTTCAAAGTATGAGAAAAGCCCTCAGTAGCATCCTGTAATCCTTTTGGGTTTATCAATTTATCTGATGACTAGAAGAGCCACTGAGCTCAGCAAAAGTTTAAAAACTTGCTTACAAACTTTTCTTATTAAAACAACACTTAGCAATCTGAGTTTATTTTTTTTAAAAGGTAAATTTTTTCTTAACATTTTGTAATTTCCAAAGCTTAATAAAATTTGCTGTCTTGACCTCCTCCCAATGAAGGCACAGGCCAGTGGCCATGACCCTCACCTCAGCCTATGGACTCGGCTTGGAGGGCAAGGCTGTGTCCCGTTAGTCTTTGTTCTCCCTTCAGAGTCTGGCATATATAGTGTGGCTACTCAAAGTACAATATTATTATTTTATAAGATAACAGAGGTTTATAATGTTACATCTTGATTTAAGGACATATTATCATTCATATCCATGATTTATTTTCTGCTGAGTCTTTGGTCAGAAACTCACCCTGCCAACACTTTTCTGAAGATCCACTCACACTGGAGTTTTGGGGAATGCTCTAGTTTCTAAACACTTTCCCCTGGGTTAAGCTCTTCTGCAATGAACATGACCTCCCGAGGGAGCAGGGGCACAGGGAGGGATGAGAAAAATGGCAACTGACGAGCTCTTAGGAAGAAAAGGTCCTATTTGGATGTCAACATTTGGAAAAAGGAATAAAAAACGTCCCAACACAAGTGCCCACTCCAGATTTTAGGGGCCTAGAAAGAGCAGGGGCTGGCCTGGCTTCCTTTTGGTTCTGCACCCATGAGCTGGCTGTGGGATCAGGATGCTGAGACATCTAGGGGGAACGTCAGGATGACGAGGGGTAACCAATTCTTCATGGAGTGACACAGGAATGGTCAGTATGACTTAACTTCTCTGGTCCTTAGTTCTTCACCTATAAAATGACGGGACTGCACTGGATAATTTCTTAATTTTCTTCCCATTTGAACATGTTTGATTCTATGGTTCCTTCTGATCTACTTCTTCGCTCTTAACTCCTTTGTACTTAGCAACTCAATTTCCCCCAAGCCAATTTCAAAAGCTTCTATTTCATTTAACTTGAAAATTCTAAGAAACTTTGTCCATGTTATAAAAGTATGATGGAGAATGCAGACATTCTCTCTCACATTCCACTGTAATTTAACCCACCCAAACAAATAGCCTGTGAGGTTAATCAGGCAATGGATACTGGAGTCCGAAACAGAGCCCCAATTTGACTGATCCTGTTTCTACTTCTCTTTCAAAGGCTCTTTTACTGGGGAAACATGGCAGGTTAGCGTGGAACCCATCCACTGGCCTCACTGAGCTGAACCAGGCTTCCTGTGAGAGCTATCATTGGGAAAGCAGAGTGGAGGAGCACTGCGACCCGGGAAAGCCACTTTACCCTGCGCTGCCACAGGCATGAGGCTTGAGCAGACCGCAACAGGAAAGATCCAAGACCAGGCTCTAGTCCCAGTCCCCAGCTCGCTAGCAGACAAGCGCCTCGACAATTCGGAGCCTGTTTCCTACCAGCCAGAACAGGAGTGAGGATCAAAGGAGGCAAATGCCAAAGGGCCTCTCCGAGGTAGAATGTCACATGAAAGTACAATAAATCACATCAAAGTGAAAAAAGTAACTTATTTGAATACTGATAATGTGATTTTGTAAATGTCCCTGATATTTTTCCAAAATTATTTTAAAAACTCACATGCAAATTGGGCATTACAAAAAGCACATTTATTTTTATGGAAATTGAATACCTTAGTAAACCTACTTTTTAATGTAATACAGAATTATAGTATACAGAATATTGACTTTATGTAAAGTTCAGAGGATGCAAGTGACTAGTGATGGCTTCAGAGTTAGTTACTACATCCCAGTTCGGATCTCTTCTTAAACCTTACAAAACCTACTTTGTTTCTTTCTTTT
>NW_007750862.1:5846-7103 GCF_000696425.1 Galeopterus variegatus | reverse complement strand
TACTTTCTGTTTATTTATATGAAACCAATGTTAACCTTATAAATAAGTAGTGCCTGTGTAATTTATTAGAGGTGGAGACGGTACTTCCATCCCCAAATTCCCATCCCATATCTCCCTGTTGATGCATTGGCTAAATTCAAAAAATGCATCAACCTCCTACAGGCTCGTTTTCTAGGAATGTGTATGTGTTTAACTTTCTTTTGTACTTAACTTTTGAAATCAACTTTACTGAGGTACAATTTACAAACAGTAATATGTACCTATTTAAGATGTACAAAGTTTGATGGTTTGACAAATTGAGGCAAAAATACCTCAGTCAAGATACAGAATATTTTCATCATCTCAGAAAGTTCACTCATATCCCTTTGCATTCGGTTACATTCCTTCCTAGACAACCACTCACAGGAATACTGAAGACAAAATAGAGCTGGCTCCTTTGAAAACTATACTTATTAATAGGACCATAAAAATAAGCACATTCCTACAAGCCCTGGACCTCACAGAAATGAATGTATACTAAAGGAGAGTCAGGAGGAGGCATTCATCACTTTCTGATTTTTCATCTTTTTTTTTTTTAAAGTTTAGTATGGATTCATTCCTGGGGAAACTGGGAGAATACAAGCTGCAGACTAATGCCTGGGGGAACAGCGATAAGTGTGAGCAGGGATGTCACACACACGCAGATATACACACATGTACATGTGTGTACACACAGGTACACACACCTAGACATATACACATGTGCACAGATACACAGAAATACGCATGTATACACACACATATGCACATACATATATTTTAGTTTTATTCATTTTTTTCTATCTCAAGACCATACTTGCCAAGCCATATTTAGTTTATTGCATCTCTTAAAATAGTCAAAATGGAATAAAATCTGAAAACACAAAACATGCTTCAGAGAGTGTGGAGAGGTCAGACCCAGGAGCAGAGTTTAAAAGAGTAAAATATGCAGAGTTGGGCCAAGAGGTGACTAAGAGGGAAAGAGATAAGATCTGTCTACAAATACACGAAGGCTGTAAACAGCAAGGAAAGCAACAAACCAAACAAGCCAACAACAAAGGCTGACCAGGAATTTGCTGTGTATGAAGGAAAGGAAATGCACTGCAAGGCCAGGAGCCTTCCCCACGTTGGGGCTCTCTGAGTGGGAGAGCCCAGCCTTGCCTGCCTGCTCCCCACTCCCCAACTTCCTCCTCCCCTGCTCTCCCTCCTGTCCATCCTTCCTGGGTCCCTGGATTCTCC
>NW_007750862.1:4960-5696 GCF_000696425.1 Galeopterus variegatus | reverse complement strand
CCCAACTTCCTCCTCCCCTGCTCTCCCTCCTGTCCATCCTTCCTGGGTCCCTGGATTCTCCCCAGTGTCAGATCTGGCCCTTCTTCCCACTCTTACGGCCACTGTTGCAGCCAGGTACCCTGTGGACACACCTAGTTGCTGGGCCCCATCCTGTCAGGACTCTTCTTTTAGCTCTGCCTCCATCTGCCTTCACTTCATTGACTTGGGAATCATCACAAAGAATGGACAGCATGTGCTTCTCTGGCTCCAAACCCTGTCAGATAAAGCATAACGCTCTTCGTTTGGTCTTTATGGCCCCCTGTGATCTGGACCCTAGCTATCTTCCATCCTGACCAACCGGTACCCTTCTCGAGTCTTTCTGCTCAAGGACACTGGTCTTCCCAAACTCTATCCACACAGCATATTGTGCCTTGTTACTGCCTTCCAATCAGATTCAATTTTAACTCAAGAAATTTATGGAGAGTCTTCAATTTATGATATATGGGATTTAATAAATGAAAAAAACGTGGACCTTGCCTTCAAGAAATGCATAATGTAGCAAAGAAACAGTTAATTATGGTACATTAACTATCTCTTTATACTACAGTATTTATACTGGTGATATAAAAACATTACTATGAAACCATAAAAGAGAGTAAAATTAATTTTTCTAGGAGGTCTGGGGAATGCTTCCCACAAAAACTCGTCCTTTAGATAATCAGGAAAAGGATGTGTGTGTGCATGTGTGATAGAGGAC
>NW_007750862.1:4188-4742 GCF_000696425.1 Galeopterus variegatus | reverse complement strand
TGTCTCTACATGGGTGTGTCAGCAGTTATGAACTGCTCATCACACTGTGTCAAGTGCTGTGTTATGCTTTTTCCAGTTGGGATGTCTGTCCAGGAGTTTCAGCTGGTGTCTTACCAATGTGCTCACACTTGGAGGTGGGGGCAACCTGTAGCTGTAAAGGGAATGGGAAGGATTCCATGCATGGCCTGCAGCACTTCTTGAATTACCTTATGTATCTCTTGCATCATTTACCTATCCAAACAATGTTTTTTTAAAAAAATGCTCATAGAGACCCAGTCATTTCATTTCATAGTAATATCAGTTTGTTCAGTGTTACTCAGTCAACAAACAGAAAATCTAAGGGAAATTTTCCAGTATAGAGCTGTAAGGTTTTTGTCTTGTCATGTTTACACTCTCTGGCCAGTCTAGGGAAGATATGACATTGCAAGCCTGACCCTGGCTGTGTGGAGGCTGGAGGTAAGGTCAGCATGCAGCTGAATACGCACAACTGTCCGTATCCCCGGAGAGACGTCACACAAAGCAGAAGGCTGACCACGCCACCCCAACTGCAGGAG
>NW_007750862.1:2214-2662 GCF_000696425.1 Galeopterus variegatus | reverse complement strand
CCCCACAGTGAGTAAGAGAAGGCCTGGGGATCCCTGGCAGGGACTGCTGGGCACTCTGCGATGGGCCCCTTCCTGGGCTCCTCACTAAGTTCCGTTAGAAGCAGACTTTCCAGCACACTAGTGAGTTTTTAAAATACTGAACTCTTGCCAGGGTGGCTGCAGTTTTTGCATATTTTACAGCAGTGTCCTAGCCTAACCTTCTGGGAAAGAACAGGAAATTCCAACCTAAACATTTCGGGGTCTCTACCAACTCAGCTCAAGACATTTCTGCAACTTTTTAATACACAAATCAAAATATTAGCTAGCTCCTGCAGTTAAAAGTTTACTTTATTGACCACTAAACAGGAAAAAGTACACAAATAAAATCACGATACTTTTCATCTTTATTAATCCCTAATACAATTCCCCTAATTGTTACTTTTAGAGTAGTAGTTGCATTGAGGAAAAT
>NW_007750862.1:0-567 GCF_000696425.1 Galeopterus variegatus | reverse complement strand
TGACTACTAAGGAAGAAAGACTGCTTTTAAGCAGTCAAAGGGGAGTTTTTCTAGGAGGCACACACCTTCCAGTCTAACACTTCCATTGCTGACATGCTCTCCAGGCTGGTGGTCGCACGTGAAGCCCCGCCTGGCCAACATTTCTCAGCGACCCACGAGCACCACGGTCTCCTCTTTTCCCTCTTTGGGATCTCAGTCTGGGGACCGAGCTTTGGCCTTTCACAGGCTCTCTGTCTTTGCCTCCTACTTTCTGACCATGAATTCCCTGCGTGAGTTCTGCTCCTGACCATGGGATTCTGAAAAGCTGGCTCTTGGGTTGTTTTCTAGACTTGTTCTGCAGATGCTCCTTCTCATCCCTGATTCCCCAGGTTCAGCCCAGGAATCTACCATCTTTCCCAGGAGCACACTGAGTCTCCCATTAGTCTCCTCTGCCTCCCAGAGCTGTCTCCCTTCCCTCCTTCCTGCCCCACTGCAAATTTCTGTGCATGGGGAACATTTTCATCTCCTTATGGGGACTTAGGTGTAAGCAGGTACTTGCAGATGTGCTGAGCTAATGTTGACTGCAAG
>NW_007750861.1:9488-9718 GCF_000696425.1 Galeopterus variegatus | reverse complement strand
GCACAACAGCTCTACTCTCTCCAGGGCATGTGAACAAAGGAAGCCCAGGGAGACAGGCTCAGTGTAAGTGCTGGTCCTGGGAACAGCTGGATAGATGGAGGACAGAGCACAGGGAAAGGTGACCACTGGCCAGTGGGAGAGGCCACCAATTTCTGTGTCTTCAATGGGTCTTGATTATTTTGTTTGAACTACCATGACTTCCCAGGATACCAGACATACCCATATTTAGA
>NW_007750861.1:3515-8242 GCF_000696425.1 Galeopterus variegatus | reverse complement strand
GAAAGAAAATTGTCTTACAGACACTGTATAATATAGTTAAGAGCTGCAAATGCTACTAATGATACACTGTGACCACATGGGAGCATCTTTAATCCCTCAATTATTTATTTATATGACAAACATTTAGGGAATGTGTACTTGTGTGTGTCACAAGGCAGTGTGACATGTGGGTAGAATACAAAGTCAAATGACACAGAATCTCTGCCTTCAAGACCCATTCTAATCATGGAAGGCAGGTGTATAAACAACTGACAACAATACAATGTCAGTATGACAACAGGGATGATGGAATTGAAAACACCAAAAGTCCTTCCAAGGGTGAGAAAGCAGGGAATTGTAAACAATTCTGTATGCAAGAAGGGAGAGAGAAAGTGACAGGAGATGAGACTGGATGGGCAAGTAGGGCCCAGATTGAGAAGGACCAAAAATGTGACACCAAGAAATCTGGACAGTATCTTGAAAGTGACAGGAAAGCTATTTTAAAGAGTTTAAGCCTGGTCCAATTTACATTTTAGGTGAACTGCTGGAGCAGGAAGACAGATTTAGTGGACAGAGGAAGAGAGAAAAAAAGGAAGGGAGGTTTACCCATTGATGAGGAGATAACTAAAACAGTCCAGTAGGATATGACAAGGACTGTAACTAAGGCAGAATTGGTGGAGATTTCTGAGATACTGTTTAGCGCTTTCTTGGGATTGAAGGGGTGGCAGGGAGAACATGGTGAGTTATATGAGTAAGTAATTGCTAGTATACGATAAAGGTATAAAAGAAGCTAGGATTTTAGGAACACAGATTTTAGGTACTCTAATATTTCTCCCCCCATTGTTCAAGATAACGTAGAACCTGCAGCATGAAACAAATAGTATCTGCTTATCATTGGTGGGTTATGAGCATCAAGCACAATGCCTAGCACATAGTAGGTGCTTAATAAATGTGGGTTATGTGTTAAATGTGATGAATTAATAAAAACATGAAACAGACAAGACCTATTCTCTTTGGTCACTGCCACGTGGTACAGTGGTACACGTGGTAACTCCCTGCTCTCTGGCCATATTAGTAGCAACTTGATAAAAAGCACAAGCAACAAAAAGGCGGATTCCTTCTCAGGTGATTTTTGTATCCTTCTATAATTTTTCTCCCCGGATTTTTAGACCATTACCAGCAACAATCCTCACCACTATTTCTTAAAACAATGAAGAGGACAGTTAAGTTCTTGTTATTTAAGATTTAGACTACTTCCCACATACAGACTATAATAGAAGACACTTTTTTTTCCTTACAAATTACATAGTGTCTTTTATCTGAGCCCCAAATAGGGCATTTCTAAGAAGTATCAGTACTAGGTGCAACAAACCACATGGACTTTTGTTTCAGTTTTTAGAAAACAGCAATATTTTTTCCTCAAAAAGCATCATCTTTACATGAAAGCAAAAATAAAGCACAGAACGGTAGATCATCTAGACAATATCCTGCTATTAATGACTATTATTCTGAAGTTAGAAAATTCTGCCTATCTTTTAATTATTATCTCCTTATACTTCCAGATTTTCACAGCAGTGAGGCTGTCGTACCAAACATCAAAACCTGGATGTCTAATCATTCTATTCCATACCCATAACTTTATTAAATATTAATACCATGCCAAATGTAACTGGTAATAATAACAATATATAATTCATAATAATTACTTGAATATTAATTATGTGCCAGGTAATATGCTTAATCCTTTATATAATGACCTCATTCAATTCTGATCCTCATTTTAACCCTAAGAAGTGGTATGTAATGTTACTGCCATTTTGCGGTAGAAAAAACTGGGGCTCAGAAAAGATGTGTATCTTATCCAATACTATACAACCAAAACAAGTCTGTCAGACTCAACTGCCCAGCACTCTTCACTACTATGCAGGACTCCCTCTATCAACCCATGTGAGGAAGGTGGGCTGGTAGTATTATCCCTATTTTAAAGACAAAAATCTGAGGCTCAGAAAGTTGACAAGACTTGTCTAAGGTCACACATGTGGAAATGAAGACACCATTAGGCTTCTAGTCCAGGACCCCTCCCACTCTACCTTGAATACTAGACCTGCTCCATGAAACAAATCATAACCACTCCACAGGGATCAGCAAAGTAGAAAACCCCTTCCCCTGATTAAAAGAAAAAGGATATAAATCAGGCTATCTTTAACTCAAATCATAAAAGGAGCTAGTTTAGAAAATAATGCATTTCAGCTTTCTAATCTCTGGATTTATTTTTGTTTTCCCAACACTTTTCTTTATGTGTTTCTTTTACAGTCCACATTTAATTGCCTAAGTTTCAGTACTTATCAGACTTGTGAAAAGGTTAAAGAGCAATTTTCTGTCCCCAACCCACACAGAAAACAATGTCTACAATTAATCCTCGCAATCTACTGCCAAGTAGCAATCAGGTGCAACATTTCTATGACGCATTGTATGTGTGTTGTGGGGGAGGGGTTAGTGAAAGAAACATTAAAAACAAACCTTACTTGGGGAGCTAATTTCTTCTAAGTGACTCATGAGCGTACTTCAAAAAGTTCTCATGGAAAGATCTGTATTATCTTTCAATTCTATTTTTCCATTAACTTTTTGAAGTACCCTCATACATCTCTTAAGGCATTTGGCCATTGACAAGATGATCCCACCCTTGAATACATGGAAATTGCACCCAGTCTCACAAAGCACAGATTCAGTCACCCCAGACAGAAGTCTGGACTTCCCTCCAAGACAAATATGGAATTCAATCTCTGTGGTGCTTTGAATGTGGCTAATTAATTTGTAATCCTTTGTTATGACCATACAAAGTAGGGAAAAAAGCTACCTTCCCAGTCCTCTCTTGGGAGGGAAGCAAGAGAGGAAAAAGCATATTTAAATACCATAGCAAAGTTTTAAAATGTTTCCATTCATATACACACCCTAGCTGAGTCATCAGCATAATACCCTACAGTGGATCAGCTCTGTAATCTTTCTGTGCTAATTCTACTCAAAACTGAATAGCTAAGAAGCTATATAACATGTTTCATTCTTTTCACTTAGTCATTTAACTCTATAATTTTTAAAGTAAATGCACTGATCTTAATGCATGTAAGTCTTAATCTATGGCTAAATGAATAAACAAACTACAGCTGAGTAAAAACCATATCCAAAAACAATCAACAGCCAAAGCAGTTAACAGCAACCTAAAGAAAATTGCTTTGAGAAACAATGAGAATGTTTTAAATCCAGAATAAAGATTCAGATGAGGAAAATACTTTTAACCTAAAGCTTTCAAATATGTTCAGCTACTTCTCATATAGCTGTATATGAATTCCTATGAGGTAGTCTTCTAGGATGGCCCTATCTCAACTGGATTGTAACCATCCGTGCTCAAAAGCCAGTTGGAGCCATCTGTGGTATTTTTTAAACCACTCTTCACTGACTACCCTCCACATATTTCCATATGGCATATGGGGAGTTGAATTAAAGCCTATGAACTTCCTGAAATCTTTCATAGGCCATCATCCACTCACTAAGATCCATAGCTGTTCACAGCGGAAGGTTGATCCACCATACATGGCCATCAGGAACCACCAGCTCCAAGTTTTGCTCCCACCTTAAAAGTACTTGATCCCATCTACCTACACTGAAAATGAGTTTTCTCATTTTCTCACCATCACGTTTTAAAAAGAGAATTTTAGGAGAATTCTCTTAAAACCAAAAATGAATTAATATTTCTTCAGATACCAAGTTGATAAATATCTTATGAATCTACTTCTAAGACTCTGCAACTCAACCGCCTGAGTTCAAATCTCTGGTTCCATTCTTGCTAGCTGTGTAATCTTGGACAAGTTACTTCATCTATTTGAGCCTTGGTTTTCTCATTGATCAAAAGGATCATCATGAGTTAATACATGTCATGAACTTAAGAGAGTACCTGACACGTGATAGGGGTCACTCTGAAGAAACTATTCTTATCATTAGCACTGCTATCATCACTGTTATCTTTACGATTACACCATGAATGTGTCCTTTTTGCTATCCTCCCAGTATCTGTCAAGAGCATTAGTATCACTGAACTACTAAACTAAAGAAAATAATACATTGACAGTTTTGTCAGCAAGTTACATAGTCCCAAGAACTTAAGTTCTGTGACTTAACATCATAAGGACCCAACTGAAATAATAGTTTAGGATTCATCTGGATCTTGTATGGGCACCTGTTACAGATTTCAGGTAGTTCATAGTTATGAGTATTACACTTTTGAAATCATAAAGTCAAAAATGGTTTGTCTTCAAAATAATCACAATACATTTGGAGAGACAAACACATCTACAACTAGGCTACAACATGGGAGATAAAATTACAGCAGTTTGAACAGGGCATTAAATGGGTTATTTTTTTTTCCTAGGGTACGAAAAGAAATAAAGAAACAGGAGCAGCATCAAAAAAAGTGATATTGAAGATTGAAAGTTATGGTGTATGAAATATACGCACCATGAATATGTCATGGTTATGAATATGTAGAGTATTCAATATTGTGCATACAATTTAATTTCCACATAATAAAATATTAAGTTACATGTTCATAACGTTAGGTTCACGAAGAAAAAAATAAAATAAAAATATTAAGTTAAAAAAATTAGGGGCCGGCCCGGTGGCGCACTGCTACAGTGCGCCGCTTGGGAAGCGCGGCAGCGCTCCCGCCGAGGGCGCGGATCCCACATACAGACCGG
>NW_007750861.1:0-1845 GCF_000696425.1 Galeopterus variegatus | reverse complement strand
GGGGGGGGGGGGGGAGTGTTAGTGCACATGCACACCAATGTATCTTTTTAGTTTTGTTGCTGTTCTCGTGTTCTTTAGAGGGAGAGGTAGAGAAAGAGAGTTGAGAGAGAGGAGTTTCAGTGAAGCAGGGAGGCGGGAGTCGGCCTCGGGCATCCGCCAGACGCAGCCATGCTTTCCAACCTATGGCTCCAGGGACCCTTTTGGCTGGTTGCCTAGCTCATAGACCTGCGTGTGAGGGGTCTGGGGACCCAGCCTGGCATGTGAGGGGCCTAGTGACCCAGCCTGGCGTGGGAGGGGTCTGGTGACCCAGCCTGGCGTGGGAGGGGTCTGGGGTCCCAGCCTGGCATGTGAGGGGTCTGGTGACCCACCCTGGCGTATGAAGGGTTTGTGACCCAGTCTGTGAACGTGCTTGAGGGGTCTGGGAGCTCCAGACCCAGGCCTAGCTCAACAATTGGCCCAGTCGGCAGGATTACCGGCAGGTAAAAGAGCCCGACAACTGGCATGGTCATGGTCGCCTAGCTTTACAACTGGCATCACGAACAGGATTAAGAGCTAGACAGTTGGTGCTGTGAGGATTCCAGGCCTTAGCCTAGCCAGACAGGGAGCTTCTGGAATAAGTAAAGTTCTCCTTCTTAAAGTATCTACCTCCATGGTAGATACTTCCATGTCTGTTTTATTGTTTTTCTTATATTATACAGATACATTTTATATTATCTATATATGTGACACATTTCAAAATTTAAAAAAATAACATTTATTCTCTTTAGATGAATTGTGGGCAAGATGAATTCATCATTAAAATAAAGTTTACATTTCAGACTAGGAAAGTAACTATTTGAGGATAAAGGATATAAGAAAAAATCAGCAGAAACAAAATCCTGAGACCTTAAAATTGAGTCAAACTAATTCATAAGCAGAAAAACAACAAAGTAATGATATAAAGCACCATTTGTTCAAATGTGTTCTACAAAACATTTTTTTCTTAGTACGTCTGAAGAAAAACAGGTTCTGGGAGTAAAATAAGTTTGAAAATACTATGTTCAGGTGAATTTCCTCAGGAACAAAATTTCCCAAGCCCTTGACTCTGTAATCTTTTTTATGTGGCAATTTACACAGTGATTCTTCTAGGATTTGTGTTTCATATAACACAAATTGCAAACATAACTTAGAAGTTATACCAGATAGAATACTACCCCAAGAGTGAGGTGAGAGTAGGAGAGGGTTGCTCTAGTAAAAGCTGACATATCCTAGTCCTGAGTAGCTGACCTGTCCAACCTAAACCCTGGGCAGCTGGGACTAAACCCCATACCGAAACAGAACTCTTTAGGAACTAAGTGAACAAACTCTGTGTTGTGTGAACATGGATGCAGCTTTTCTGTGATCCCAGGGGGGCAAAAAAAAAAAGAAAAAGAAAAAGTGCAGGCATAAAATCCAACAGAAAAAAATCTAAGTGGGATACAAAGAATTTCTACAACCTTTAGGGTCATGATACACTAGTAGAGAGAGGGTCTTATCTGATTTAGGTAGAGTTCAATAGAAGCTTTCAGCACAGAAATTTGTTTCAAATCAGATCTCTAAGTTAAAAGGTTGTTCCATTAGTCTTTCCCTAATAAAATTAGAAATTCTCTAATTTTCTACTAACGTTTTCCCTAGGTACAAGGAATCTGTGAACTGAACCTAAAAAATTCTTCATAATGTGCTTTTATTACCATAGGAAAATAAATGGTAACACCTTTTGAAAGAAAATATATAAACGCTGCACATTTATTTCAAAAACTTCTCTAGGGCCGGCCCAGTGGCGCACTGGATAAGTGCGCCGCTTGGGAAGCGCAGCGGCGCTCCCGC
>NW_007750860.1:8816-9718 GCF_000696425.1 Galeopterus variegatus | reverse complement strand
GTTGTCTACTTATTTTTCATAGTCAAGCTCAAATGTCAATTATTAAAGTAAGTCTAATCCATTCAACTGGTTTTGATTTTAGCATTTATTACTTTTGCTTTCATATTTATTTTATGATTACTTGATCACTGTCTACCTTCCTCGCCTGACTTTAAGCCAACAACAAGAACTGACTCTGCTTGTTGCTCAAAAATATCTTCCCAACTTAATCACAAAGAAACAGGAAATCCCCACAATGCCAATAAAGCCACAGAAATAAGCTTTCCACCTCTTGCTCACCTTAACATCTTTTCCACCTCCTCCCCAGTCTGCTCATTCTTGCTCCCCTCATTCCAGCACAAAGGGCCTATGCGCTGGTTCCTGAATACCAGGGACACATGGACCAGGCATACAGGACAGTCCCACTGAATCCTCCTTTGACTACAAATGCTCTTCTCCCAGATCTCCAAATTGATTACTCTACCTCCTCAGGAACTGACTAAAATGTCACCTTTTCAGTGATGCCTTCAGCCAGCCACCTTATTTTAAAAATTCAGCCTACAAAATTTCCTATCTCCCTTCCATGCTGTTTTCTTTTTCTTTTTTATAGCATTTAGCTAATGCAATGAGTGTTGAATTAATTATGGTATGTCTTCTCAGTCTTCCACATTAGATTGCATACCCCATGACAAAAAGAAACTTTGCTTACTGTATCCCCAGGGCCTATAACTATGCCTGGTGTGTAGTAGGTATTCAATAAACATTTAGAGAACTATGTAAGGTATTGCAGTATGAGTGAGATAGCTAGCAAGTTCTGTACATCTTTCATGATCATCATGGATCCTGAATTGAATCTTCAAGAATATGGAGAATTTGGGTATGTGGAAATATGACTCCCGTCAGTTTATTACAGTGAAAAGAAG
>NW_007750860.1:1480-8054 GCF_000696425.1 Galeopterus variegatus | reverse complement strand
AGCTATCATTACCACTACTTGTCCTCTTCATTTACAACTCTTCCTCATTAGGGTTTTAGAGTAACATAGAAAGTATACTGGTACACAGAATTTTAGGTGATATAATTATTTTCATAAGCCTTCCAACCTTGTAATTACTGAATTTACAAGCAATGTGTGTTTGATATCTAGTCCAAGTTAATTTTTCCCCCCAATTAAGACTCCATTGACATTGTACCATTCTAATGAAACTATGTAAGGTGTTAATAATGAGAAATTAAATGTATAGGGAAGCTCTCTGTCCTACCCTCTCGATATTTGCATACATTTAAAACTATTCTAAAAAAGAAAACCTATTTATTTAAAATGGTCAAAATATATAAACAGACATTTTACTCAAAAGTATTTATGGATGTCAATTAAACACCTAAAAAGCTGCTCAACATCATTAGTCATTAGAAAAATGTAAATTAAAATCAAATAAGATACTATTTGTGCCTATTAGAATGGAAGAGAAATAAAGAGAGAGAAAGAGAAGAGATGAGAAGAGACCAGAAGGGAAAAGAGAAAGGGAGGGAAGGGGAGAGGAGGACAAAGGGTGAGGAGGGGATGGAAGGGAGAGAGAGGAGAAAAAGAAAGAAAAACAACTAGAAAAAAATGAAAACCTGACAGTACCAAGAACTGGGGAGGAAGGGAAGCAACTGAGACTTTGATGCATTGCTAGTGAGAAAGCAAGATGGGTCAGCCACTCTGACTGTTTGGTAGTTTCCTATAAAGTTAATAAATATACTTACCAGACAATTCTGCAATCAACCCTAACTATTGACCCAAAGAAATGAAAACTTATCTCCATATAAAAACATGCATGTGTTTATAACATCTTTATACATAACTGGTAAAAAATAGAAACAATGCAAATGCCCTTCAATTGGAGATGAATAAACAAAGGATATGTTCATACAAAGAAATACTACTCAGCAGTAAAAGCAAGAAACTGTTGATGCATACACCAACATGGTGAATCTTAAATGCATTATGCTAAATATAATAAGACAAATTCAAATGGCTACATACTGTGGGGAAAAGGATCGACTACAAAGGACATGACAAGATACATTTAGATGCTGTTTCTTGATTGTGATGGTGGCTGTACAATTCTATGCATTTATCAGAACTTACATAACTACACACCAAGAAGAATGATATTTGCATGATGCCAATTAAAAACTAAAAAGCAAAGAAAACAAAACATTGGGGTTGGCAAGTCTTATAAAATATCCCATTTGTTCTGCTAAAAACTGAGCACAGTTTGGAAATAGAATGTCCCTGGTATGAATAAATCAACAAACTGCTGAGCACCACATTTCCTTGGAATGTGACACTTTTCCCCTTCTTTCTAACCTAGATAAACCATGTACATATTATGCACGTGTAAAATTGAATATTTTATTAATTTATGTTTTTATTTAATATCTGGACTTTTAAAAATTCACATCTCTTGCTGATTTTTTTATTCTCAGGCAATTAAAAGTAAGTAAATAAATAAATGGAAGAAATACCATGAACGTTCTACTTAATTTATTTACTGTCTTATACAAGTATAAATAAATTCTATTCTGACAATCCTGAATCTGTGCTCACACTGAAACATATCTTTGAGTTAATACTATATTGCACTAATTTTTCTCATTCTTACTTATTCTACAAAATGTTTTTATTCTTAGGCAAATTAAAAGTAAATAAATAAATAAATGGAAGAAATGCCATGAATGCTCTACTTTATTTACTGTCTTATATAAGTATAAATAAATTCTATTCTGACAATCCTGAATCTGTGCTCACACTGAAACATATCTTTGAGTTAATACTACATTGCACTAATTTTTCTCATTCTTACTTATTCTACAAATATTTCTCCCTAAGGTGATGTAGAAACAACATTTAAAGTCTTTTCTTTTCAGAAAAAAATATCTATTGGTTAACCCAACCTCAGCCCTACAAAGTGTGGCATTGATAATTTCCCTGGATTGTAAACTCTCTACAAATGCAAAACCTTAGAAATCCAATTAGAACTAGAGATTATGCTACATTGATCTCAATTATGAGAGGTAAAACTTTAATCAGACTTTTAAATTAACCAGAAAATGAGACCTACTGAACTCAGAAATCACTCAGTTTATCAAGGAAGCTAGAGATTTATTACTGACCTATTTCTAATCATGAGATATTGGGATGGGTAAGAAAGACTCTAATTGTTTCTTAGATTTTTTACTTGATCCTAGAGAATTCTTTGCTTCCTTCCTGCCTGTCTAGATTCTACAATTCCAGACAGGGAAACTGTGGGTGCATCCAGGATATATGTCAGTTCCTCTAGTGTATATTGTGTCTGTGCCATATCCAGCTAGTCATTCAGAACACCTCTTTTCTCATTTTTCCTTTTCAAGTAAACCCAATTTTTAGATGGGTTCCTAGCCACCTGAAATAAAACTACATTTCCCAGCCTCCTTTTCAATTAGTTATGAACATGAGGCTTTTTAGGAGAATGGAATGTAATTGAAATTCCTCAGGGAACCATTTTTAAAAAGAGTGGATGCCCCACTTTCTGGTGTTTCCCCCCCCCCCCTTCCTGATCTTTGGATTGAGAACACAACGACTGAGAGCTTGATTAGCCATCTAGGTCTATAGGTAGGAAGTCTAAGATGAGGATGACTGGGTGGCAAAATAATCGAATTTAACAAAATTTTTTCTGTACAAAGCCAGATAGTAAATGTTTTGAGCTGTACAGGCTATACTGTCTTTATGTCAACTGCTCATTCTGCCACATACCATCTAAGTAAGTTGCCATACAGAGTATGAGTATGTAAATACCTGGGAGTGGCTGTGAGTATGTAATTGAGTATTTAAATGCACGGGAGTAGCTGTGTACCAATAAAACTTAACTGACAGGTGCACACAACTGTAAACAACAGCCTGTTGACCTCTGAAATAGAAGATGGATTGCTAAAATATCAGAACATCGTATAGTCCCCAGACTTACCTATATTCTTTTTTTATGAAATAAAGATAAATCTTTCTATTGTTTAAGATACTTTTTTACAGTTTCCTGTTACTTTTGCTCAAATTAAATCCTAACTGGAAATATAAAATGGTTCAGCCACTGTGAAAAAGTTTGTCAATTCTTCAAAAAGTTAAATGTCGAATTACCACATGACCCATAATTTTACTCTAGGTTTTTGAAAACAGGTACTCAAAACAATACTTCTGTACAACATACATATTGATATCCACCAATGGATAAATGGATAAAAAAAATTGTGGCATATGCATACAATGGATTGAAGTACTGATGCATGCTGTTTAGCATGTTTCGAAGTTAATGTTTTAACTTTGAAAACATTATGCTAACTGAAAAAACAAGACACAAAAGGTCATATATTGCATGAGATCAGTTATACTGGAATATATGTATTCTTTACCATCCAGCTCAGCAATGTCATATCCTCTTACACATCCCTTTTGATAACTCTAACCTACTTTCATCAGGTAAAGGTACATGGTTCCTCCTTGTCACACCAAAAGGTACTGTCATTACCTTTTTTACACGATATTTATCATATTAAGCTGGGGATTTACAATAGCAAGGATGATAGATTTATAAATCTGGGTATTGCTGGCATTCATTGTTGCTGGGTTATGCAGTAGATGCTTAATAATATTTGTTGAACTGATTATTGAAATCATATACTCACCAGTGCACACTTATTTATTATTGTTTTGCTAAAGACTAAACTCAATAGAAGAAAATCTCAGTGATAGCATCACAGTTACCATTATTTTGTTTGATGATCTTCTTATAACCACTTAATTGGAAATTGTATTATAGAATTCCTTACAATGAACTGCATAGGGAATTGGATTTGTCAAATTTCAAAACACAGAAAACTGTTTTTAAAAAGAAGCAAAATATTTTCTGAGCAAAAATAAAACATTTTGCTTTCAGTTGTGTACCTATGGCTATGTTTGGCACCAAACCACTCAATTATGAACATGTAAAATAAAATCAAACATACCAAGATTCTTATTCACTTTCTTGCTCTCTGACCTCTGGAAAGTTACTTAGCACGTCTGTGACTCAGATTTTTCATCTATAAAATGCAGTAATTATAAATTCAAGATAAAAACATAGATAAAATATCCATTAGTATAAAACTTGATAGCATTTAATAAATTTAAGTTGTTCTATCATTATTATAATAGCCATCATGGAAACAACTTGAATTTTTATTACTATTACCACTGTTAAAAATTTTCTATCATTGGTAAATTTATAATATGTGGTTTTTAACCCTATTTCTTATGCCTCTGTTGAGTAGGACCAATGCATGTCATAGATGGAGTTTGTATTTTATTACAAGGCCAATAGAAAGATATGTGAACATCTTAATCAAGGGAATAAATTGTCTGATTTAGAGCTTCAAACAGTGACTTTTGCTCTTGTGTACATCATCAGTTTCAGGAGGGACAAGGTCTGGAGCAGGAAAAAAATGTTAGAAAGGTATTTTGATGATGCCAAGAGATGACTGTGGCATCATTACCTCAAGATAACTTTGGCTGAGTCGGTGGGTACAGTAGGAAGCAGGGGAAAGAGAACCTGAATGGGAAAACTAATCAAAAATCAGTACAAATCCTCAGCATTCAGGGAAATTCAAATCAAAACCACACTGAGATATCATCATACCTCAGTTAGACTGCCTATTATCAAAAAGATGTAGAATAACAAATGCTGGCAAGGATAAGGAGAAAGGAGAACCCTCCTACACTTTTGGTGGGACTGTAAACTGGTACAGCCATTAACAGTATGGAGTTTCCTCAAGCAATTGCAGATAGAACTTCCACACAATCCAGCAATCCCATTGCTGGGCATATACCCAAAGGAATGGAAATCATCAGGTCGAAGGAATATCTGCACTCCCACATTTATCGCAGCTCAATTTACAATAGCTAAGATATGGAACCAATCTTAATGTCCATCAACAGATTACTGGATAAGGAAAATGCGGTATACACAAACACAATGGAGTACTACTCTGCCATAACAAGAATGAAATTGTGACTGAGTTGGGATATGTTGCAAGTGTAAAATACACACTCGGTTTTGAAAATTTGGTATGAAAATGGTAATGGAAAATATCTTAATAATTTAGTATATTGATTACATGTTGAAATAATATTTTGAATTAACATACATATATATACAGATATATGTATATACATATGTGTGTATATAAATATATACGCATATATAATATGACTACCAAAAAAGTTAACATTACTTATGTGGATTGTATTATGTTGCCATTGTTCAGTGAACTTTTACAGTAAACATGCCATTTGAAACATCTCTACTAAAGTAGACAGTCTCCAGCCAGTTGTTATGTGAGGAAAAGCTCATTTTAAAACAGAGCTATTTAAACCAGAGCAGAGGAAACTCACACTAGCCCTCTAAAGAAATCAACTCATTCCTTCCTTCTTAAAATAGCAAAAAAAAAAGATGCTTTGATATAACAGGGAATCCAGCAGTGAGAAAAACAAAGCACTGGTGGGAGAGGGGGAAGAAGATATTTCAAGGAACAGAAATAAAGAAAAGAGAAAAAAATGAAGTGCAACTTCTAATTGTAGGTCAAATTATCAAATTATCCAGGGGGTGGGGAGAGGAGCAGAAACAAAAACAAAAATCTCTGAGCTGGAGACTTGTATGCAGGTGATTCATTGGTGAGTGTCTTAATTGGTAGCAGTGTGCCACCTGGACACACCTGAGGACCCTGGCACTAATTTTCCAGTGTCCCAGAGCATTGCCTGTAGGTATCTCAAAGCTGAGTCTCTCCCCAGGAATTTCTCAAGACCAAAGGAAGCTGTCCTTCCCAAGGACATACTCTATCCCCTCAGTGTTCTCCATGGAGTGAACTATGGCCTCTGTCATAACTGTACCACAGTTCAAATTGGAAACATTTCTCTCTGCCAATATTATTTTCCTCATTTCCCCAGAGGTGTTCCCAAGGCTACTCCCTAATGATGCTCTTGCATGTAAATCTTCATCACGAGTCTAACTGTTGTCCTAGAGGAGGTCTGAGGAAACAGACTGAAAATAGAACATTAGAGCTAGATCACCTGCTATCCAGTGGACAAGGAGAACTCCATCTCTAAAGGTAAATCCACTACAGGCAGCCTATGGCTAGTGGAAGTTGGTGTAATTTCACAGGTAATTGAAAGGTTTAGAAGTAGCCTATTGCAGCATACAATGGACGCATTAAAAAAGACAATGAAAAGCTGAGAATGATTCATCACAGATTTAAGGCTAGGTGTGGAAGCCAGGGGCTCTCCTAAGCAGCATGTAAAGAACCTCCTGTTCTAAAATCATAGACCAGAAAAAAAACTGAGCCCTTTGAACTAAATTGTAAGGGCAATAGAGCACCACTGAAGGTTGAATTATTCAACCTGAGAAGTATGTTATGCTAAGGTCAGACCCATGATTTGTGAGAAGTTCTATCCTGAGACTAAGGATGGGGATATCTGGGTTGATGCTCTCAAGAACCAT
>NW_007750860.1:0-394 GCF_000696425.1 Galeopterus variegatus | reverse complement strand
TTTCATGATAACAGAAGCCAGATGGCAGTCTTAGTCATCACTACAAAATCTCTGGCGATTAAGGTAATTGCATTTTGAGAGAAGTCCAAGCTTGGCTCAAAGTGCTATTGATTTCTCAATATCCAAGCTGCCAAAATGGCACCAACAAGACGTGTACTACCAAATATTGCAGTCTTTTTAAGGGCATTTTTTCCCAATACCCATTTCACATGTGACCGGGGAGAACAATAGATGTTGGAGATCCTCCCTGAGAGCTGACTCCGACTTCTGCAATGGGCTTTGCTACACCAGCAAACACAGAATCCTTGTTATAGCTCTGAAGGATATAGTATATGTTATATAGATTGCTAAACTCTTAACCTCTTTTCTGAATGAGATAATTTTTTTTTTCCTT
>NW_007750859.1:0-9719 GCF_000696425.1 Galeopterus variegatus | reverse complement strand
AACCCACGGCGGGAGCGCCACTGCGCTCCCAGCGCTACACTCTCCCGAGTGCGCCACGGGCTCGGCCCCTTAGATCTCTTTTAATAGGACTGTTTGTTCAGCCAGTTCCCCCTAAGCAAAAAGTATGTAGATTTATACCTCACAAATTTCTCCTCGATGTTTCTATTCTCTCCAACTGTAGGTCATTTGCAAATGTCTGAGGTATACCTACCAAATCTTCATTAAAATCATTAATAGTAAATTGAATTTAAGGACAGAGCTAAATATGAGCACAGAGATTTGCAACAACTTAAGATTGACATGACTATGTGAAATAATACATTTTGCATACAATGCTTTCTTAATTGAAAACCTATTCAGTCTTGTCACTAAAATATTCTCTTTCTAACAAAAATATTTTGAAAGATAATTTAAAACACTATGTTGAATTTACATGTGTTGATACTGAATATTACTATTCATATGTAACTACTATTACCTTCTCCATAACTTTTAGTCTAGCAAGCCTGTCTCTAAAGAAATGATGCTAATTTGTCACGACTTGTTCTCAACAGACCCAGGATCCTCCTTATAATCACTGCTGCCTTTTCCAAGAATGTAAAGATGAAGTATCTGTTCAAGAATGGGCCCTAGAATATTTCAGAGGAGTCATATTGCTCCTTTTTAGAAAAACAAAAACAAAAAACACATTTGCCCAATTTTCTGCAGTCATCTCTGTTGAAAGCTTTTCAGTTCTAACATATCCCTGGTTCTTCAAAGTTTGCCAATAGTGCTTCTTAGTCACATCTGCAATTGTTCAATGTGTAGAGGTTTCCAGATTTTTCTTAAATTGTTAAGAAAAATGGGTATTGTTAAGAAAAATGGGTATTGCTATGGGTATTGTTATACCCATAGCAATAAAAATTATTGATGATGTCCCCCTAGTACATTTATCTGTCCTTATTTACAAATGCTATACACAGTCTAAAAAGATGAAATTAGCAATATTTTCAGATAATTTTTAATTTTACCATATTTACTAATTGGAAATTTTTTCTTACTAAAAATCATGTCTTAATATTTTGATTAGGAGAAAAGTAATTGAACATGTTCCATTGTTTTTTAAAATCTTTTTTTCTCCCAGCTTTATTGAGGTATAACTGTCAAATAAAAAAAATGTACATATTTAAGGTGTACAATGTGATGATTTGATATATGTATACGTTTTGAAATGATTACCAAAATCAAGCTAATTAACACATCCATCGCCTCACATGGTAACCTTTTTTGTTGTTGTTTTTAGTAAGAATACCTAATATCTACTATTTTAGTAAATTTCAAGTATACATTATTATTAACTATAGTCAACATGCTGTACATTAGATCTTCAGAACTTACTTGTTTTATCACTGAAAGTTTGCGTTCCTTGACCAACTTCTCCTCATCTCACCCCCTACCCACTCCAGCCTCTGGTAACAACCATTCTCCTCTCCTGTGAATTTGGCTTTTTTAGATTCCACATGTGAGATCATGCAGTATTTGTCTTTCTGTGTCTGGGTGCTTTCACTTAGCATAATGTCTTCCATGTTCATCTATGTTGTTGCAAACAGCAGGATTTCCTTCTTTTTATAAAAAAGCTAAATAATATTCCGTGTGTGTATATATATGTGTGTGTGTGTATGTGTATATATATATATATACTTTCCTTCTTTTTATAAAAAAGCTAAATAATATTCCGTGTGTGTATATATATGTGTGTGTGTATGTGTATATATATATATATACACACACACCACCATGTTTTCTTTGCCCATTCATAAATCAATGGACATGTACGTTGTTTCCATATCTTGACTCCTGTGAAAAATACTGCAATGAACATGAGAATGCAGATATCTCTTTGAGATACTGACTTCATTTCCTTTGACTATATACTCAGAACTAGGATTGCTGGATCATATGGTAGTTCTCTTTTTAATTTTTTGAGGAACCTCCATGCTGTTTCCATAATAGGTTACCGATTTACATTCCCGCCAGCAGTGTACAATGGTTCCATTTTCTCCACATCCTCACTAACTCTTACTATTTTTTGTCATTTTGATAGTAGCGATTGTCATAGGTAGGAAGTGATATCTCATTGTGTTTTTAATTTATGTTTCCCTGGTGATTAGTGATGTCAAGCATTTTTTCATATACCTGTTGCCCATTCATATGTCTTCTTTTGAGAAATGTCTATTTAGGTCACCTGCCCATTTTTCAATCAGGTTGTTTTCTTGCTATTAAATTGTTTGAGTTTCTTATATATTTTGGATATTAAATCCTTATTAATGGTATGGTTTGCAAATATATTCTTCCATTCTGTAGGTTGTATCTTTAGTCAGGTTGTTTTCTTGCTATTAAATTGTTTGAGTTTCTTATATATTTTGGATATTAAATCCTTATTAATGGTATGGTTTGCAAATATATTCTTCCATTCTGTAGGTTGTCTCTTTAGTCTGTTGATTGTTTCCTTTGCTGTGCGGAAGCATTTTTAGTTCAATGCATTCCCATTTGTCTATTTTTATTTCTGTTACCTGTGTTTTTGGGATCATATCCAAAAGATCCTTGACCAGGCCATGTCAAGAAGCTTTTTACCTATGTTTTCTTCTAGTAATTTTATAGTTTCAAGTCTTACTTTTAAGTCTTACATCCATTTTGAGTTGATTTTTATTTTTGGTGTGAGATAAGGATCCAATTTTATTCTCTTTAATGTATACAATTCATCATTACTACTCATTTTTAGAACATTTTTATCACCCCAAAAAGAAACCATTAGCAATTATTCCACCACCACCCAACCCACACTCTTCCCTTACCCTCAGTCCCTGACAAACAGAAATCTACTTTATGTCCATACATATCAAGTAAGTGCAATCATACAATATTGGCCTTTTGTGATGGTGTCTTTGACTTAGTGTAATGTTTTCAAGGCTCATCCATGTTATAGCCTGTATCAGTACTTCATTTCTTTTCAGTGCTGAATAATACGATATTATAAAGAATATACCACGTTTTGTTAATCTGTTTATGAATTGAAAGACATATGGGTTGTTTCCATTTTTTGACTTCTATGAATGATGCTACCATACACATTCATGTACAAATTTTTGTGTAGTCATGTTTTCAGTTTTCATGGTCATATATGCTTAGGAGTAGAATCACTGGAACACTAGGTTTAACATTTTGAAGATCTGTTGGATTGTTTTGTAAAGCAACTGCACCATTTTACAATCCCACTAGCAATGTATGAGGGCTCTAATTTCTTCAAATCCTAGCCAACAGTTGTTATTGTCTGTCTTTTTTTACTTTAGCCATTCTAGCGAGTGTGAAGTGGTATCTCATTGTGGTGGTGATTTGCATTTCCCTAATGAGTAATGATGTTGAAGATCTCATTTATTTTTTGGCCATTTGCATGTCTTCTTTGGAGAAATCCTCTGTCCATTTTTACACTGGATGAATTTTCTTTTAATTGTTAAGTTTTAAGAGTTTTTTGTGTATTCTGGATGCCAATCCTTTATCAAATATATAGTTTGCAAATATATTCCCCATTATATAATTTATCTTTTCACTTTATCAGTGGTGTCCTTTGAAGCATAAAAGTTTTTAATTTTGATATAGACCAATATATATATATTTTCTTTTGGCATTGTGCTTTCAGTGTCATACCTCACATTGGTAATTTTTAATATCTCCATTTTTTCTTTAATCAAACTTCTTTGTGATCTCCCCTCCATATATAACATTCATGATTTTTAAAAGCCTTTGAACCCTCATAAGCTTCCACTATTTTTGGTAATGTCTCTGACCATGCGATTTTAAAAAATTTGCTTTCCTGAAAGCTAGAGTGTTTATAAAATTAATTCTAACATGTTTTTTTCTTAGTTATTGTCTTATTAATGGCAACATTTCATTCTCCAAAGTTTTTGTCATTTCTACTTCACCAAGTAATCTCTTGTTTTATTCATTTAGACCTTCATTTAGTGTTTATTTAGGTCATATTTTGTGCCTTGAATTGGGCAGGTTTTATTAATATTGAAATGAGTAAGACAGATTGTGACTTCAAGGAATTTTGCCTTCTAGTAAATGAGACAAGTCATGTAAACAAGTGGCTACGATGCGTGATGAGAAGTGACAGTTACCATACAAATTAATTCTGTGTGAATTGACAGAGAAAATAAAAATTTTTTTTCTTATGTTAACATTTTCAGAGTTAAGGGCGGGCCAGTTAGTTCCACTGGTTAGAGCATAGTACTGATAACACCAAGGTTCAGGGTTCGGTCCTGTACTGACCAGCACTAAAAACAAAACAAAACAATCTAGAGCAGCAGTTTCTCTCATTATTCCCTTGGTTCCTGTGAGATAAAATTGGCTAAAAGGCCAATCAAGATTTTATTCACAAATTATATTTGATTGAAAGAAAATTGCATAAAGATATTTGGAGAGTTGATGCTTCCTGTCAATATTGCACCATATCTCCACATTAGTTTTGTATCTATATTAGAAAAGTTTAATCCTCTACCTCTGTTGACCAAGCACATTGCAGAATAACCCCATAAAATTATCTTTTAATCCTAAATATTCCCACTTTATTTCCACCTTTGATTCATATAGGAATACGTGCATTTTCTCCTTTTACAACATGTTCATTTTATCTCTTTTATTGCCATAGTGCAGTCATTAAACAAATTTTCATAGGTCAGTAATTTCTAGATATGGGTTAATTAAAAGTTTTCTAACTTTTGAAACTGTACAAATACATAAATATTTCTATAACCTAAGAAATTTCATTCCCACTTTATTTCCACCTTTGATTCATATAGGAATACGTGCATTTTCTCCTTTTACAACGTGTTCATTTTATCTCTTTTATTGCCATAGTGCAGTTATTAAACAAATTTTCATAGGTCAGTAATTTCTAGATATGGGTTAATTAAAAGTTTTCTAACTTTTGAAACTTTACAAATACATAAATATTTCTATAACCTAAGAAATTTCAAGAATTACCTATATTCTCTCTTTTTAAAGTTTTTATTTTCTTATTTTTTAAATCATATACTCAGATCCTCATCTCTAGATACTGTTCTCCAATAAAAGAAACCCAGAATTCTTAGAGAAATGACTATTCTAAGGCTGGAGCAGAGAAAATAGAGGATGAGACTAGAAATTTTTGTCATGCTAGAAAGTAAGGAAGATCTCAAATAACAAAAGGAGCAAGCAACGTATGTCGAAGGGACACAAGGGCCAGCTGGAAACATCTTCCAGTGGCCAAAACTGGAATAATTTGAGAAACGTGAATAATATAATATTGGATTATATCCCAAACTATAAAATAAACATATGAATCTAAGTGGTTTAAATAAATGATGGAATAAACAAATAAATATGGGAGAAGATACAAATCTTCCTTACAAAAGAATTTCAAATAATATGTATAGATAGTACCTCCGGACAGGTGTTTTATCCTCTCCCATTCCTCCTTTAGTAGAGGCTGGACTGAGTGACTGATTTCCAAAGTAAAGAGTATAGAACAGGAAAAACAGTGAAGAAAACTGGCAAACACTACCTTAACCAAGTTATCAGTGATATCATATGGATACATGACATGATTTGGTGAAGAGGGCATTCCTCCACCATGGTATTCTTTCCAAAAACCCATAACCCCAATGTACTCACGCACAAAAAATCAGATAAACCAAAATGGAAGTACATACTTCAAAATACCTAACCAATACTCCTCAAAACTGTCAAGGTCATGAAAACCAAAGAAAAATAGAGAAACTGTCACAGTCCACAGGAAACTAACAAGACATAACTACTAAATGCGGTATAATACCCTGGATAGGGTCTTGGAACAGAAAAACAAAATAATGAAAAAAAATGGTGAAATATGAATAAAACTTGGGATTTAGTTAGTAGTAAAATATCAATGATGGTTTTTATTAATTTTGACAAATGTACTATAGTAAAGTAAGATATTAATATTAGGTGAAACTGGATAAGGAGTATAGCAGAATTCTGTGCTACCTTCACAACTTTTTGTACATCTAAAATTACTCCAAAATAAATAGTTTATTTAAAAAGCATAGATGAATTCCTGGATATTTTTATTTTAGGCATTAGATGTTATTTCTCACCATGGAAGACAAGAGTTTAGTTTCTTTCCCTCTCATGCTTCTATGGTATATGTACAACCTTCCTATCCACCCATCCTCCTATTATAATTTTATTTATATCAATATATTATGTATTTGTATTCACAGATGATTCATATAAAAAATTGTAATTACTTTTTCTTCTTGAAAAATCTCTTGTTATCATGGATTTAAAAATTACATTATTCTTTCATTTGTTTAATTTCTATGTACTTAGCACTTATTCAACCTCAGATTTTTCTCCATTGTCTGTCTTCTTTCAAGATTTCCAAATGTGCCCTGGATTCTATTTATTTTTAGCAGTATGGTAAAAGACATCTTCACAAAATATTCCTTCACCATTATTATTCTATTTTCCCTCAGCAAGAATTAGGTCTCTTGTTTCCTGTCTTTCATAGTCTTCCTTCTTGGTTTACTCTGTCCTTGTGGCAATACACAGCATCTAATAATTTCAGGAAAAATGGGTTGAAGATGGAATTTTGAAACCTACATTTTTGAACATGTCTTTATCCCACTTATATTTGATTTGCAGGATGGTTGGAAGAATCCTTTCATCTTTCAGAATTCTGTTTGCTTTATTCTGTAGCATTCAGTATTCCTGTTGAGAAATCTAAAACATGTCTGACTCCTAATCTTTTAGGTCTGCCCTCTTTTTTGCTCTGAAAGTTTGTGGTATCTCTTCTTGGTCCTCTATGTCCTGAAATTTTATTGTGATCTGTTCATTTCGATCCTATGTGCTTGACACCTGCTAAGCCTTGTAAGCCCTTTCAATCTGCAAACTCATGTTCTTCAGTTCTGGAAGTTTTCTTGAATTATTTTTCTGATGGATTTTTGACCTCCTTTTCTCTGTTTTTATTTTCTTTCTGGAATTCCTAGTATTCACATTTGGGCAATTTTGAGTTGATTCTTTTTTATTATATATTTATTCAATCTTTGTGTTTCTTTTTACCTTGGAAATTTTCCATACTTATTTTCCAAAACTCCTGTTTCATTTCTGCTATAGTATTTTTTAACTTTAACAACTCTTTTTGTTCTCTAAACATTGCATTTTTCTGTAGAACTCAATATTTCTTTATTGCGATGTTTTTGTACTCTTTAAATATATAAGGATAGTTCTTTTGTTATTGTTGCTCTTGTTTTGATTGGCCTTTAACATTTTCTTCTCCATGCTTATTCTGTTTCTTACAAGTCGCTTTTTTTCTGATTGTTTCAGTTACTTTCGCATTAGAGACTTTAGGTATCTGGTAAAGTTTGAATGGTGGCATATTTGATAGTTAGGAACTACAAAGCTAATTTGCAGCTCTTAGAAAGAGCCAGGCATAAGAAGGAAGAAAAAAGAGCACTAGAGATAGAAAGAAAAACAGGTGTGAAAGATCGAAGGCAGGATTGAGCTTGGTCCATTGGCAACATAGGGTTAAAACATGGGACAAAGGAGCTGGAATATAGTAAGGATGAAAGAGATGTATGTAAGCGATCTAATTTTACGTTTCAGAAAGAAAGCTTTAGGCTTAGACCAGCAGCCCAGGGCATACACCAGAGGGCTTCATAATTTACACCTGGAAAATGGAAGGCACACAGTGTGTCCAGGCAGAAGTCTGGCTGCAGCTGTCTCCTGCAAACCCCAAGAACACAGCAACAGCTACTCTCTCTCCAGCTCCTTTTATGATTGCTGTTTTTACAAGTCACCTATAGTTTTGTCTTTTACTGAACTATGGAAATTTGGGTTCATTAAATATCAACCTTTACTCTGTGCCATAAACTTATTGTCATTTTTGTCACTAAAAATTCTCTGTTGGAATTTACGATTACATCAAGAGGGTATAAACATGCTATTCCTAAGACTAAAGTTCCCAAAGCCTAAGTGAAAAGGAACATGACAGCCTGACAGAGAAAAGGGATGTGTTTACCTAACTCAAGGAAATGTCACTGAGAAGCACCATGGAGGAAACTTAGCCTAACTCAGTGAAGTTGAAGTATATTAGATTTTTAAAAGAAGAAAGACAATGCGATCCCAGAGACATTTCCCCAAAAGTCATTTAGTACATGAGGACAGTAAATCTCGCAGAGTCAGTGTGTTTTTTGTTCAAAGTGTTCAGAAATTTTCTTTAGAGCTGCAGAATTATAAAAGTTAACAACATGACCATAATGGTTCCCAGAAAAACACCCCATGAGACAGCCCTTAAGTTGTAAGAATCCAATACTTATAGGGTCTGAGTGTATTCTACCCTTGTCATGGAGAGAGTGAGAGTCAAATGACTCTTCAGGTTTTTTTCTCTTCAAATGCAAATTATGACTCCCCTTTCGCAGGGCAAGAAAAAATAAATATAACTCTAGTGTGAGAATAAGAATTCTCTTTCTGTCCTGGTTCCACTTCACCATAAAAACCTTGCCAAAATATATATGATATATTTTTCAAGGTCTTTTTACTTGCTTACAGACTTTCATAGCATTCATACCCAGTTTTGCTGGGGCAGCCTCATGAGCTGTATCTCTCATTTTTCTAAAACACCTGTGAGAAAAGTTTCCATGCAATGCTGTCTGGAAGTTGCTACACAATGTGACACTGGTCTGAAAGACCAAACGACAGGACTTTTAAATATTACCTTTTAAAAGTTAACTGTGCATTTCATGACACCAGTAACGCGCAATCAGAAAATAATGCTTAATGACTGAAAATTGTCCTCAACTTCATACCTCCCACCAGTCTGACTTCTCTTTGCAAAAACGTTATGTACAATAGGTTATGGGAGACTATAAAGGACAATTTCATGTGAATTTCCTGGGAATATTACATTTTCCCAAACTGAACCAGTGGACTACCTCCCATATTATTTCAGCTTGCTGTTTAGGCTCAAATGTTTCTTTGCCTTGCCCAACTTAAGCACTATCCATCACATAACTCTCTTTAATTTCCTATAGTTCACTTACTACTATGTAAAGTTAACTTATTTTTATGTTAACTTCAGATTGTCTTCTCTCACTAACTGGGACAGAGGGTGGGAGGTGGGGAATCTTCAGGAACCCTGTCTGTCTCCTCTGTTGTGTTTATCACTGACTTTCTGGCACCTATAACAATACCTGGTTGTACTCAATAAATATTTATTGAATGAAATATTGTACCATCCTGTATTCAGACTCCAATGACTCACCAGAACTAAGCCTCAGCAAAGAAAGCCTTTTCTCCTCTGCTTCAGTAATTCTTCTCTTAGATTTTAGTGCAAAACAGAGCAAATGTGGAAGAAAGAACTGGAACTAGCAATAACTCCAACAAATAGTCACCAATTCTTATGGTGTTGCAAAACATATAGGCTTTATTGCCAGTATTAAACCACAAATTTGCAGTATCATCATATCACAGAGCAAATGTGGAAGAAAGAACTGGAACTAGCAATAACTCCAACAAATAGTCACCAATTCTGATGGTGTTGCAAAACATATAGGCTTTATTGCCAGTATTAAACCACAAATTTGCAGTATCATCATATCATAAAATAAGAAAATTCACTTTCATTGTTTCTGCCTATTTCACTGGAAATAAAAAGAGAAGAA
>NW_007750858.1:9518-9719 GCF_000696425.1 Galeopterus variegatus | reverse complement strand
GAAAGAATTAAAGAACAGACTGTAAATGTCAGCACCATGACTGTATTCAGGTATCCATACAAATGGTAGAAGCCAAGAGGTAAAAAGAGGAGAAAAGAAATGAAGGGAACGGACCACTAATCTTGTCCCCTTACAAAGTGGGGACTCAAGAGATAGTATCTTTCATTGGTTGGGCAATAAATGAAGGAATAAATGTACAAT
>NW_007750858.1:7409-8018 GCF_000696425.1 Galeopterus variegatus | reverse complement strand
TGGAAAGTGGCAGGCAGCCGGCAGGTACAAGCAGATCACATGGTAGAGGACTGGAGAGAGAAAGGGGAGGAGATCAGTGGTCTTTTAAACAACCAGCTCCCATGGGAACTAATACAGTGAGAACTCACTCATTACTCCTACCCCTCAGGGAGAGCACTAATCCATTCTTTTCTTGAGGGATCCAACCCCGTGATTCAAAGAGCTTCCAACACTGCCACACTGGGGATCAAATTTCCACATGAGTTCTGGGAAGACAATACATCCAAACTCCATCATGGCGTGTTATTTTTCTTACACACAAGTGGTTTCACTCACCTGGTCCATATAGGTTACACTAAAAGTACCTCTGAATGATTTGACCTTTTAAAACTTATGTACATGATGGAAAGACATAGGCCCATGAGTAGCTAAAAAATTTTTGAAAAAAGGAGAAAGTAGGAAGAATCAGTCTGCATAGTTTCAAGACTTATTATATAGTTTCACTAAGGACTGTGTGGTTGAGACACAGATCCTTAGAATGGAATAGAAAACCTAGAAATAGACCCACGGACATGTACCCAGTTGATTTTTTACAAAGATGCAATAGCAACTCAGTGGAGAAAGGGTGGC
>NW_007750858.1:6693-7041 GCF_000696425.1 Galeopterus variegatus | reverse complement strand
CATAGTTTCAAGACTTATTATTATATAGTTTCACTAAGGACTGTGTGGTTGAGACACAGATTCTTGGAACGGAATAGAAAACCTAGAAATAGACCCACAGACATGTACCCAGTTGATTTTTTACAAAGATGCAATAGCAACTCAGTGGAGAAAGGGTGGCCTTTTCAACAAATGGTGCTTCAGCAATTGGACACCCATCAGCAAAAAGAGAAACACTGACCTAAACCTTATACCTTCTAAAATGGATCACAGACTTAAATGTAAAGTGTAAAACTATAAAACATTTTACAACAAAAAAACAGGAGAAAATTGTCAGAATCTAGGGCTAGACAGAGTTCTTATAGCTAA
>NW_007750858.1:4712-6250 GCF_000696425.1 Galeopterus variegatus | reverse complement strand
CAACATTCTTAAAATGACAAAAGTATAGATATGGAAAACAGATTAGTGCTTGCCAGGGGTTAGGGATGGTGGGGAGCAGGAGGTGTGTGACTGTAAAGGGAAAGCACCAGGGAGGTCTTTGTGTCAACAGACCTTTGAGAAATATGCAGTTTACAGGATCGGTTTTTAGACCCTGCGCGCTAGGGACGGACAGATGGACTGACGGCGGGGCAGCGCTGGGCTCCTCCTGTCTCTGCCAGCGCCGGGTATCCCGCCCGCCGTCTGCTTCCCTCCCCGCTGGCCTCCGCTGTCCCTCCCAAACTCAGGACTCGGGGGGACCATCCTAAGGCAACCCGTGCCGCCTCCGTCTCAGACCGACAACGCTGCTCCCCTGCCTCGCTCGGGAGCCACAGCCCCCTCACGCGGGCCCTACCTGCTCCGCCGTGCCGCTCCCCTCGCATGTCCCCCATCGACCGCCGTTGCTGCTGCCGCTGCTCATTCCGCTGCCGCCATTACCGCTGGGGGCGTGGCTGCCCAGACCCGCTGTCAGTCTTCCGTCTCCAGGTGAGCTGCGCCAGGCCCCGCCCCGTCGCGCCTGCGCAGTGTGGCCGTGGGTGCCTGGGAGGCTCGGCAGCGGCAGTTGCAGTTCGTTGGTGGAGGTGAACGGCAGCGGCAGTTCCAGTTCGTACCTGTCCGTGAGTGCAGCGTGAAGACCTGGGAGCAGGAGGCGGCAGCAGCGGCGACGACGAGGACAACGACGACGGAGCCGACGCAGGGAGGCGCTGTCTCGCTGGTGCGGGGGCCGGCGGGAGGTGAGGGACTCAGGTGAGCGTGGTGGCGCGAGCCCGGCGGTGCGTTGTCCTGTGGGCGGTGCTCGCTCATCGCCCCCTGCGGGTTAAAACTCTTGTTAATTTTTTGGTTTACTCTGGTACTGTTTAACCCTGTGAAATTTTTCCTTTAATTGATTCAGCAAAAGATAAAACTCCTATGTACTTTTCATTCATAATTTCTATTCAGAACCTTTAAAATTAGCAGTCCACAAATTAAGGTTCACCTAAAATACGTAGCCTTTAAATAAATAACTTATTTTGTTCGTGGGATGATAATTTGATAGAACATTTTTGAGTGTGGCTTCACTATATTTAAACAGAATTTAAAATACACATACTTTGCTCACCGGGCAGTTCCACTGCTAGGAGTTTTCTTGTATGGGTGAATTTCACAGGTGTGCATGTGTAAGGTTTTCTATTATGGCAGTGTTTGTGATAGTGAAAAAGTAGAAACAATTGTCCAATAATGGAGTTAAGGTAACATAAATGATTGTCATAGCCGTGCCCTGTCATAGCCATGGCAATACATGCCATGTTCTGTCAGTATTAAAAATAAGAGGTTGATAGGGAAAGTTTTACTATACTGCATGGAGAGCTAACATGTAGTAGGAGAAACAATTTGTAGAACCTTATGTTCTTAGTGTGTGTTAAAGTGTTTGTATATCTATATTATGCTTTAAGTGTTTGCATAGAAATATGTTGCTAGATTTTTAGCAGTCTTTTAACCTT
>NW_007750858.1:2479-2772 GCF_000696425.1 Galeopterus variegatus | reverse complement strand
TTTGGTTAGTATGTGCAGGGTCTATCTGTTTTTTTAACCATTTATTTACTTTTTTTTTTCTGTTTTTTTTTTTTTTTCGCAGCTGGCCAGTATGGGGAACTGAACCCTTGACTATGGTGTTATAAGGCCTTGCTCTAACCCACTGAGCTAACCAGTCAGACTAACCCTTTATTTTCAGTCTTTCCATATACTTATGTTTTGGATGATTCTCTTTGTCAACAATACATAATACGATTTAAAAAATCTTGTCTGGCAGTGTTTCTTATGATTGGAGCATTTGACCTATTGGCATT
>NW_007750858.1:0-287 GCF_000696425.1 Galeopterus variegatus | reverse complement strand
TTCTCCCATTCTGTTGGTAGTCTTTTCACTCAGTTGATTATTTCTTTTGCTGTGCAGAAGCATTTTAGTTTGATATAATCCCATTTGTTTATTTTCTCTTTAGTTGCCTGTGCTTTTGGGGTCCTATTCATGAAGTCTTTACCCACTCCTACTTCCTGGAGTGTTTCCCCTATGTTTTCTTTAAGGAGTTTTATAGTTTCCGGACATATATTTAATTCTTTAATCTATTTTGAATTGATTTTGGTATATGGTGAGAGGTATGGGTCTAGTTTCATTCTCCTACATAT
>NW_007750857.1:8517-9720 GCF_000696425.1 Galeopterus variegatus | reverse complement strand
GCCGCCGCCGCCGCCGCCACTCCGGTGCCGGTCCGGTTCCTGCTGCCAGGGAAAATGTTCTAATTACAAAGTTAGGTGTCTTATTTTACTCTTTGTAAGTCCCTTGAGTTTCATTCTGCTTTGTTGTCTCATTAGAATACGTCTGTTATGGTATAGATTAAAATTCTATTCTATTTTATCTATGGTATAGATAAGATTCTCTTTTATAGAAAGGTTTTGTGAAGAAGTTGTCCTAAATTTTAAAGATCGCTTTATTTGAAAGCCGATAAAAATTTATTTATTAAACTTATATAGCTAAAAGAAGTTTTAACTAATAACAGCTAGGAGTTGGACTGGAAAGCATCAAAAGGGTGAATGCCAGACACTGTAATTTCTGTTTGATGTATTCTGGCAATATTTCATTTTCTGCATACCTAGTTTTATGACCATTTCATGAGGTATAAACTGATGCTGCACAATGAACCAGGACCCATCATTAAATGAAACATCACAAAGAAATGTTTGTTTCACAATGATGAATATGCTAATTACCCTGATGTGATCATCACACATTGTATATATATATTGAAAGATAACTCTGTACCCCCCATAAATATGTACAATCAATACAGTATAAGATTGTCTTTTTATATCAGCACAACCATATTTTTTTTTACAAAAACAGATTTCAAAAGTTGTGCTGATACAGAAAGGCAATCTTTTAGACTACTAGAAAAGATGTTTGTTCTAAAATCTATAGCTCTAAGGTCAAGTCCTTCATTTACAAACACAGAAGGATTAAGCATCAGTGCCTGTTTTGGAGATGCAGCACTATTTATGATCATTCTACTCAAACATGACCATAACATTCAGCCATTTTACAGAATGTGCATTATCAGAAGCATCAGAGTTGTTTTTTGTTTTTGTTTTAGTTTGGGCTCTTATACCATTCCAGACATTTCTTCATATGTCCTTCCGCAAATGTGGATGGCCTTGGAAATCTCATTTGGGCTAATCTCAGTAGGTTCTATGAAAAAAGTATTATTTCAGACTCCCAAACCATTGTTGCACCATTTCAGTTTGAGACATCTGGTCTGAAAATGGAAAAGGAGTTTTTCATGGCAAAGATGATCAGAGAGTGCTTGATGGTTATCAGGTTTTTTGAAAGATCCAGACAGTATAATTGTGGTTACTAGTGGGTGGGAAGGGGAGGGGAGAGAGTAA
>NW_007750857.1:6247-7288 GCF_000696425.1 Galeopterus variegatus | reverse complement strand
ACAGTCATTTTACTTGAGAGTGGCTGACCAGTCAAAAGTCTTTTGTCAAATAAACTACCACTTATACCACTTATATCATAGAAGCTGTAATCACAGTAGAGATTGTGACATATCCACTATGAATCAAGTCTTCTACAGTTCCTAAATCATCACTTTTTGTTGAAGAATATCAACAAAAAAAATGAATTGACATAAAAAATGGCCTAATACTTAAGACAGACTTAAACAATCTTCTGTATTTCTACAAATTAAGTAGAGAATAATGTCCTAGGGCTCTCTTGACAGAAAAGTTGGCATTTCAAAATCTGCTAATACTACTTTATTTAAAGCATTCTTAACTGTGTCAGGGTCTACAGGTCACCTCCTAATAAGTAAGATATAAAACATACAAGCAAAGACCAAGCATCTGATTCAAGTCCATGAGCACTTCAGCTGGCAATTTCTGGTACAATGTAATTAGAAGTTTCACATAATGTGTTGTGTTTACCATGTGTCATTATAAATTGAGTTGCCAGCTCCAAATCAGCAATCTTGGTATTTATATTATGCATAAGTAAGAAGTTAGAAAGTGTGAGTTCCTGGTGTAGTATACCTTGAGAATGAAGATACAACATTCCTCTGATGATCCAGGACATGAAGTGCCATTAGATGCCTTTTCATTTCTCCATTGTGGCACATTCCTAATAACAGGTGCACAAAGTTGTCATCTTCAAAATAGCTATAAAGCTCTAAGATACAAGGATGTTTCAATTAGTGATATATTTTGACCTCATTTGGGGCTCTTTGTACCATTTCAGTTTTTTTTTTCCTTTTTGTCTTTTTTCGTGTCCGGCAACAGGATCGCAACCCTTGGTGTCGCGCCCACACCTTGTTCAGCCAGTGAGTGGGAACCAGTCTGTATGTGGGATCCGAACCCTTGGCGGGAGCGCTGCTGTGCTCCCAAGCGGCGCACTGTAGCAGTGTGCCACCGGGCCAGCCCCACCATTTCAGTTTTGTATATGGCTTTCTTATCTGTCATTTTGATTGCAACTTCCTGGCTAT
>NW_007750857.1:3932-5058 GCF_000696425.1 Galeopterus variegatus | reverse complement strand
AAGGGAAGTTAAAATATAACAGATTAAAATTGACTGTTATAAGTATAAGATATTTTAGGTAAGCTCCCTGGTAACCATAAAGAAAATACCTATAGAAGGTATAAAAAGAAAAACAGGAAGAAATAAAAACCTATCAATATAAAAAAAACCTCCACGATGAAACAGAAAAGAAGACAGTGAGAGAGAAAAAGCCAATACAAGACAAACAGAAAACACAACAAATTGGCAATAGTAAATGCTTCATTAATAATTACTTTAAGTATAAATGGACTAGACTAAACTCCACAATGAAAAGATACATAGTACCTAAACAGTTAAAAAACCAAGGTTGAATCATATGCTGTCTATAAGAAACTCACAATAGATTCAAGGATTCATGGGCCAATTATGAAGGGAAAGAAAAAGATATTCCATGCAGATTGTAACCAAAAGAAAGCAAAACTAGCTATACAATATCAGACAAAGTAGACTTTAAATCAAAAACTATCTCTAGTGACAAAGGTCATTATATAATAATAAATATATATTCTGTTTTGTCTATAAACTTACCTTTAATTCAACAAAAAGACATGAAAATTGTAATAATAGGCAACAGGGAGATATAACAATGTAAATATATATACACCTAACATCACAACACCTAAGTATATAAAACAAATATTGACAGATCTAAAAGGAGAAACTGACAGCAATACATTAACAGGATACTTTATTACCCCATTCTCAATACTGGATACAGCTACAACTTAGAAAATCAATAAAGAAACAGCAAACTTGAAGAACACTATAGATAAAATGGACCCAATAGACATAAAAAGAACTTTTCACCCAACTCCAGAAGAACATGCATTCATCTCAAACACACATGGAATATTTTCCAGGAAAGATCACGTTTTATGTCACCAAAAAAAATTTAACAAATTTAGGAGTATAAAAATCATACCCCATGTATTTCCAAACACAATGGAATAAAACTAGAAATCAATAACAGCCCTGTTTTCAACAGTGGACAGATCATCTAGACAGAAAATAAGCACAGAAACATCTGATTTAAACTGCACCATAGAACCACACTGAGATAGCATCTCACCCCAGTTAGGATGGCTAAAATCCAAAAGACTCTGAA
>NW_007750857.1:0-2949 GCF_000696425.1 Galeopterus variegatus | reverse complement strand
AAACAAGTCAGGCACAGAAAGAGAAATACCACATGTTCTCACTTACTGGTGGGAGCTAAAAGTAAATAAATAAATTCGCACACACACACACACACACACAAACCGGGGGGGGGGAGAAGACATAACAATCACAATTCCTTGAAATTGATATGACAAGCAAACAGAAAGGACATTGTTGGGAGGGAGGGGGGAGAGGGAGGAGGGAGGGAGGTTTCGGTAATGGGCCACAATAATCAACCACATTGTATATCGACAAAATAAAATAAAAAGAAAATTTAAGAATATGTATTCAAAATGTTTATAACCTTTTACATAACAATTCCACTTGTAAGAGTTTATTGTATGTCCGTTATACCTCAATAAAGCTGTTAAAACAAAAAATAAATAAATAAATAAATAAACTGCACCATAGACCAAATGGACCAAACAGACATTTGCAGAACATTTCATCCAACAATTGCAGAATATCCATTTTTCTCAATTACACATGGAACATTATTAGGATCATATGGTAGGCCACAAAACAAGTCTACACAAAATTTAAAAGATAGATGCCACATCAAATATCTTTTCTGACCACAATGCTATAAAACTAGAAATCAACAACTAGAAAAACTTTGGAAGCTTTTTAAATACATGGAAATTAAACAACATGATTAAAAAAAGAAGAAAATAAAATTTAAAAAATTTTTAAAAGAAATTAAATAACATGCTCCTAAACAACCAATGGTTTAATGAAGAAATTTTAAAGGATTTTTTTGTTGTTGGCAGCTGGCCATTAGAGGGAACTAAACCCCTGACCTTGGTGTTGTAAATTATGTTAATTGAAATAAACCAGGCACAGAAAGAGAATTACTGCATATCCTCACTCATAAGTGGGGCTAGGAAGGAAGGAAGGAAGGAAGGCTACAATAAAATGCAGAACTTTGAGAAAGAGGGAACAGACCTATAGTTACTAGAGGTGGGAAAGGCAAAAGGGCAGCTAGAGAGTAATTGAGTAAGGGGCACAAAGAGTAATTATGATTTGTAGTGATGAATATGCTAATAATATTGATTTGATCATCACATACTGTGCACAAATATTGATAGTCAACTCTATACCCCATAAATATGTATAATCAAAAAGAAATAAATTTTTAGAACAGGGAAATTAAAAAATTCCTCAGACAAATGACAGTGGAAACACATCATACCAAATCCTATGGGATATAGCAAAAGCATTTTTAAGAGGAAAGTTTATAGCAACAAAAGCCTATATCAAAAAATGAAGAAAGTTTTCTAAAAACCTAAAAATACACCTTAAGGAACTAGAAAAACAACAACAAACCAAACCCAAAATTGGCAGAATTAAATGACATCAAGAAAATGAGAATATTCACCAATAAGTGAAAACTACATAACACACTTTTGAAAAACTGCTGGGCCAAAGAGGAAATCAAAGGGAATTTTTAAAATATCTCATTAGTACAGCCATATGGAAAACTGTATGGTGGTTTCTGAAAGAACTAAAAATAGACCTACCATAAGATCCAGAAATCCCACTTCTGGGTAGATATGGTTTGAATGTGTCCCCTCCAGANATTAAGGCTCTTAAAAAAGAGGCTTCACACAATAGTGCCCAGCCTCTTGTCCTTTACCTTACGCCATGTGAGACCACAGGGTTTCTTCCCTCAGGAGGATGCAGCAACAAGGTGCCATCTTGGTAGCAGTGAGCAGCCCTCACCAGACCACTGAACCTGCTAGCACCTTGATCTTGAACGTCCCAGCCTCCAGAACTAGGAGAACATAAAGCTCTGTTCTTCATAAATTACCCAGTCTGTGGTATTTTGTTATGGCAGCACGAATGGACTAAGATATGGGTTTATATACAAGGAAATGAAATCAGTATGTTGAAGAGATACCTGCACTTCCATGGTCACTGCAGCGCTATTCACAATAGCCAAGATACGGAATCAACCTATGTGTCCTTCAACAGATGGCTGGATAAAGAGAGTGAGGCATATATATAAAATGGAACACTATTCAGGCTTCAAAAGAAGAAAATTTTCTCATTTGCAACAACATGGAGGAAGCTGGAGGACATTATGCTAATTAAAATAAGGCAGGCACAGGATGAAAATTTCACAGGTTCTCACTTATCTGTGGAATCTAAAACGGTTGAATTCATGGAAGTAGAGAGTATAACAGTAGTTACCAGAGGCTGGGGATTAGGTGAAGAATTAGGATATGTCAGGCAAAGGGTACAAAGTTTCAGTTAGACAGGAAGAGTAATAATTTTGAGATCAATTGCACAGCCTGGTGACTATAGTTGATAATAACGAATTGTATATTTCAAAATTGCTAAGAGAGTAAGTTTCAATTGTTCTCACCACAAAAAATAAGTATGTGAGGTAATGAATATATTAACTAGCTTCATATAATAATTGCACATTGTATACATATACCGAAACATCACATTGTATCCCATAAATATATACATATATAATTTGTCAATTAAAAACTAAAAATAAATTTTTAAAAATCTTGAGACAAATGAAAATGAAAACACAATTTACCAAAAGTTATGGAATCAGCAAAAGCAGTTCTAAAAGGGAAGTTTATATTAATAAATGCCTATTTTTTTTTTAAAAAAAAGAATATCAAGTAAACAACCTAACTTTACACCTCAAGGAACTAGAAAAAAAACAAACTAGAACCAAGGTTAGTAGAAAAAAGGAAATATAAGAGCAGAAGTAAATCAAATAAATAATAGAATTATACCAAAAAATTAACAAAACTAAGACTTGATTTTTAAAAAATTAATGAAATTGACAAACCCTTAGCTAGACGAACTAAGAAAAAAAGAGAGAAGACTCAAATAAAATGAGAAAGGAAGGAAGGAATATTACGACAGATACTTCAGAAATTAAAAAGGATCACGAGGGACTATTATGAACTATCATATCCAAC
>NW_007750856.1:8898-9721 GCF_000696425.1 Galeopterus variegatus | reverse complement strand
GGGCTCCTCTTCCCTGCCCTCCCGACGCTGGCCAGGGGCTCCCCACACCACCAGCCCCGTCTGAGTTCCGTGGGGAGAGTGGGATTGTAGGCCGGTACACAGGCCCCGGGGTGCCCCGTGTCAAGGTAAGCAAATGGCACGTCTCAGTGCGGAGCCACGCCGCGCCAAGCAGAGATGGCTCGCCTGCCTTCACTAAGCCGGCCGTCTCTGCCCCCACCCGATAAAATGGAGGCAGCTCTGTTGTGGGCACCTAGCCTGGTGGGGAGCAGTCAGGCTTCGCCCCGCAAGTGGTGCTGGGCTGGGGGTGACTCACAGAGCTCGCAGAGTTGGGCCGGTCCGNGGGTATCTCTTTTTGGGTGTTTGTTCATTTTGGCAGTGATTTTCACTCGGATCTTGGACCTGTGAGTCAAGTCCCGTAAGGTGTGTGTATTCTGCACCTCACTATCGGGGCATTTTCACACTCTGTGTACACTAGATGGGGCTATTGAGCCTTGCAAAGGGTTCCCGCAGGGTGTGTAGTTGTTCTTTCTTTATTTATTTATTTCTCAGACTCCGCCTCCTTTTGCCAGGCCCCTCCCCACTCTGTGTGCTCAGGACAGGGCTGAGGCGTGTCTTCTACAAACCTTTTGTTTCTGTTGAGTCATCAAAGTTGTGCCCTGCCCCGCCCTGCCCAGCAGGTGTCCAGTCTCTCCCACTGCTGGGAGTGAACTCCTCGGGGGAGGGTCCCTCAGCACACAGTTCGTCTTTGACTCCCTCCAGCATGGGTCAGCCCTCCCGGAGAGCCCACCAGCAGCTCCAATGTAGCTCTAGAGCTTCCCGGGCT
>NW_007750856.1:5696-7722 GCF_000696425.1 Galeopterus variegatus | reverse complement strand
CTGGCTTACTTGGCCTTTGTTGTCTCGGGCTTCTCGCTCGTACCCGCAGCAGGGCTTGGGCGCTCTCAGGAGTCTTATAGTAATATAATTCTGTCAGGAGTCTTCTTTTGTGTTGGTCCTAAAACCTCGAACCTGTTGTTGCTTGTTTGTCATTGTAGGATCATTGTTGAAAGAATTATTCGTTTTTTGTTGCTCTTGGAAATGCAATTAGTACTCTGGTATCACAGCGCACACTTCTCAGGATCGCGCTGTCTCCTGGCACGGCCGCTCCAGACCCGTCGCCATCTTAGAATCCCCATGTATGATATTCTTACTTCTTTGAAGGTAATATTTTTTCCCCTTGGCTGCTTTTAATATCTTCTCTTATGTTTAGTTCTCAACAGTTTAACTATGATGTGCTTAGGTATGGGCGTCTTGTGTTTATCCTGCTTTGGGTTTGAAGCAGTTCTTACATCTTGTGGCTTGATGTCTTATAAGTGTTAGAAAAATCTTAGCAATGGCTCTTCAAACATTGCTTCTCACCCACTCTCGATCTCCTAGCCTTCTGGACTTCAATGGCACAAATATTAGGCCTTTATATCATATGATCTTTTGTGTATTCTTTTTTCTATGTTTCAGCCCACTTTTTTAACATTAAATTGTAGCTAATCTGATGTTACATCCATCTTCTGAGTTCTTAAATTTAGTTACTGTATTTTTCAACTTTAGAATTTTCACTTGACCTTATTTTATAATTTTCACTTCTCTGCCGAAATTCTCCATTTTGTTATTTTCTTAAATACAGTAACCACAGTTACTGAGTTATTTGAGTTTTACAATGGGGATGTGTGGGTTTTTCCTATGTATGAATTTCTGTACACTTTTGTGCTCTTGATTTTTTGATTAATTTTTGTATTTTTGCATCTCTGGTTTTCTTTCTGTTTTGTTTTGTTTTGTTTTGTTTTTTAATTAAATACCAACTATCACCTTGAAGGTCTGAATGATTTTATATTTCTCCAAAGTAGATTGTAGCAGGCAATTAGAGTAGGAACAGATCTTCATCTAATCTGAGATTGAAGTGATTAAATGGAATTTTAGTCTCTGTGAGTATTGGTCCATTTCCAGTTGAACCTTAACTCTTAGAATTTAGCCTTTAAGGGTTCCAGCTAAAAGCCTCAAGTACTTATGAGGGCTTTCTTCCCTTGGCATATGCTGAATTTCATCATGTCCTTGGCCCCTTGAGATTACCAAAACCTCTCTCAGCTGCTACTTTAGAATTGGCTAATATCTAGGGGGAGGAAGCAGTGACAAACATTATGCTTTCATCTCTGGGCTTTCCTTTTCTCCAGGATCCTGAAGTCTCTGTTGGTTAGAAGCTCTCCAATGCATTCAAACAATGCTTTTAAAATCCACTTTCCTAGTGTTGTTGTTGGGAGGGCTGATCTGATGCAGGCTAGTCTGCCAGAATCCAGCCAACTAATTTCTACCCAGCAAAAGTGAAGTTCAAATCTTACCTCCTCTAAGAGTCTTCTTTATTTACTCTGGTCCCTTTAATTCTCTCCTATCCATGGCGTTTAATGACACTTTTAGTTCCACTTCATATACTTTAGTAGCACACAATTCCATTTTCTTTTATTTTCCTCCACTAGTTTAAAGTGTGACAGAATTATATTACTATAATAATATGCAATATAATAAATATATAGGTGGTAAATGATAAATATAATAATATTATTATAATCATATAACCTATAGAATTGTAAATTGATATCCTAACACACTTCTAAATTCCCCAAGACTCTAGGATCTTGCACTTTATTGCCTTATATGAGTATTCACTGGTTTAACACTTGGAAATCAAATTTTTAAAAATGTAGAAGTCGACTTGCTTGTTATCCCTATTCACCAGAAAGACAGAAATAATTCAATATATGTAGAGTCCAACATAGTGCCTGCCCACGGTATCCATTTAATAAATAACAGTTCCTCATTTGTCTCCTTTCTTTTTTTTTTTTTTTTTTTTTTTTTTTTTTTTTTTTTTTTTTTC
>NW_007750856.1:1179-5133 GCF_000696425.1 Galeopterus variegatus | reverse complement strand
GTGTTGCCCCTGCGCCTCGCTCAGCCAGTGAGCGGGAACCGGTCTGTATGTGGGATCCGAACCCTCGGCGGGAGCGCCTCCGCACTTCCCAAGCGGCGCACTAGCGCAGTGCGCCACCGGGCTGGCCCTGTCTCCTTTCTTAAGAGAGGATATATCTGTCTACTTCCTCCACTTCTCTTAGATATAGAAGCAAAAATCATAGGATCCACAGTTACTTTTGCCTTATGCCATACACCCATTAAATGCAAAGAGAGAGTTAAGAATGTTGAATATTCTCCAACAGCTCCCCTGCCTGGAGAGTGTGCAACTACCACTTCCTTTCCAATCACATTTGAGCAATTACACAATTTCAGGTAAAAAAAAAAATGGGGAGACAACTTGGCCCGATGGTTAAAAGCATAGTCTTTGTGAGTGGGGCTTATTTCACTATATACCACATTTTCGTTATTCATATATCCAATGATGGATACCTAGGTTCCTTCCATATCTCAGCCATTATGAATAATGCTGCAATGAACACGACAATGTAGATATCTCTTTGGCATGCTGATTTCAATTCCTTTGGATATATACCCAGAAGTGAGATGGCGGGATCATATAGTAATTTTATTTTTAGTCAATTGCAAATAAAATTTTAAAAATTAAAAAATGAATAGTTTTCAGAGCCAAAAATTTGCCTTCATATTACAGATCCACAAATTATTGATTGTGTAGCTTTGGGCAAATTACTTAACATCTCTAAAACTCAATTTCCTCATCTGTAAAATAAGAATAACAGTATTCCTCATTGGGTTGTTGGAAGGATGAAATAATTTATGTGAAGTGCTCCAAACAGGGTTGTACACTATGTACATTCAATTAATGTAAATATCAGAGTAAGAGTATAGTTTCCATGTTTATTCCCTACTTCCTTTCAATTGGCATGCTCTCTGTGTAGCATAATATCCCACTGATGTTTAATTTCATGTCTTTATTCAATAGCACCTGGATTTGGAAGAACAAGCGAAAGAATTTGCTACAGATTATTTGTCCTGACTTCACCATAACTCACCCAGCAGGATGTGTAAATAAAGTCAAAAACCATAATTTCTCTGGTTCTCTCTCCCATCTGCTTAATACAGCTGCTTGAAAAATAATCTTTCTCCATACCTCTGAATCCCCAGGGGAGTCTCTCACGTGTTCATGAAAAGTCCTCTGACTCCCTTTGTCAGTGTACAAAGTTCACAGCTTTACAACTGCTGACATCCACCAAAGAACTCATGGCATTTGTGCCAAGAGGATTACCTTTCCACGCCCTCAAAGCTGTGAGTTGCAAGTTGCTGGAGGAGTGTGGAGTCATCACTAGGCCAGACATATTCTACATTCTATGCAAAAATGCGGAGGAAATCCCTATCCCTGTCTTTGTGTTATACATTGTCTTCTGGGCACCAAAGTTCGAACACTTGTGCTTGGCAGAAACAGCTTCTCCAATTTCCTTCTGCATCCTATTTCTCAGAGGGCTGCTTAATTACCTTGGGGAAGTGTTTATTTAGATAGAGCTCCATAGACCCAATTCCTCTCATGGAACAAAACTGACATCTCATTTAGGGGGAAATATCTATACATATGACTTGATTGCAGCTATCCATGAGAAATGTACATAGCAAGAAGAAAGCTGACACAGAGGGAAAGGGCAAGGAGAAATCCTAGTATTTATCAAGTGCCTCTTCTATTGCTAGTCTTCCCTCCCCAGAAAGAATACCAATAAAGAAACTTCTGATCTAGCCAAACACAAAAATAACCTTGCTGTCCACAACCTTGGGAGGTCCTGCCCAGGAATCATCAGGCATAGTCCAGTCTGGTTTAAGCTTCACTTGGCTCCTGTTATATTGCCTTCTCCAGGCTTCACCTAGCATCAAGCTATCAAATTCCGTTGTGTAAGTGAAGAAAAGGAAAAGTATTCATCAGGATGTTTCCAGGGGAAATCTTTACCTGCCTCTGAGGGAAGAAACACAAAAGAGAAATTGTCTCCAGCATTGCCTCAGGTTAGGATACCGCTAGAGCGGCTGATGAGCCACAGCGCTCTTCTTTTCCCTAATACTGAAAGATTTGTTCTCCTAAAATAGAGTGAGAGACTACAAATAAAAATGGTTTAACTGTAGTGGAAAAGGAAAAAAATTCAAACAGATAGTAGGGACAATTCTAAAATATGCCCAAGATGCAGACTTTTGCCCCATGGAGACAGACTCTCCCAAAGGGGCTACTGGACGGCAGGTCTGTCAGAACCCAGGTCAGAGGCATGGCGCAGCTTCTCACCAAAAGCAGACTCAGAGAGCCTGACAACAACAAAATTAAACATTTTTCTTCTTTTTCTTTGCTGTATTTTATTTTATTTGGTTCTCTCTGTAAACGTGGCCCCTAGGATTGCAAAAACAACATGTTTTAGACTCACTATCATGTAAGGACAAACTACTTTAACATTTTCATACTTTAGGGCATCGCTATAAGCCAAGATAAAACATGAGAAATATAAGTTTCTTCAAAAAAAAAAAAAAGCTTTCAATTGGACTTCCTAAATAAAACTCTTTTCATATTTTTCTCTATTATTTCTCTATTCATGAAAGTTAAACCTTCCAGCAAGGCTAACACTTGCTAAGGAGGTCACCATTCTGCCATAGTTTTTCTAGGTCTTACAAATTGGTTCAGCAGATCTTCCAGCAGAAACAGCATTAGGAAAGCCAGAACTATTAATCAGGGATCAGGAGCTGTCTGAGCAAACTTTATTTTTTTTTTTTTACTATATCAGCAGTATCAGGGAATAGTCTTGTTTGAACTTATCCTGTGAAGGCTGCAACAGTCTACATTTGGAAGCTGCAACAGTCCATTGGGATCATCGGGAAGCCATTTAGTAATTCTATTAAATATGACTTTGTATCCAGTCCAGCCAAAATAGAGATTATAAATAGTTTTATAACACTGAATCAACAGTCCCCTCACGGGTATAGCATCCATGGCTGTTTGTTTCTAGCTGTTTGTTTTGAAGTTGGCAGTGATGGCCAGGAATGGAAGGGCCAAGAACTATGCATGGAACATGGAAAGCACCTGGTGAATGAGTAAACTGAATTAGGTCCTGGGAGCATCCTTACAGAGTGTTAGCCTTGTGGAGACTCCTCTCTACTATCTCCAGACTATCTCCACACTTCTGCTTTAGCAAATGTGGGATTTCCCTGCAGCCTACAGATTCACACTTTGACTGGGCCTTAATCCAGAGGAGAGAAGCCAATGGCAGGACTTACATGCACAGAAACAACCCACAGAGGCTTTTAAGATGGCTACGGGTCTGGAGCGGCCGTGCCAGGAGACAGCGCGACCCTGAGAAATGTGCGCTGTGATACCAGAGTACTATTTGCATTTCCAAGAGCAACAAAAAATGAATAAATTTTCAACAACAAACATACAACGACAAACAAGCAACAACAGGTTCGAGGTTTTAGGGCCGACACAAAAGAAGACTCCTGAGAGTGCCCAAGCCCTGCTGTGGGTTCGAGCGAGCAGCCCGAGACAACAAAGGCCAAGTAAATCAGCAGAGACGACACAGAAACGGAGTGGAAGGCGCCGGACCGGCCCAACTCTGTGAGCTCTGTGAGTCACCCCCAGCCCAGCCCCACTTGCGGGGTGAAGCCCGACTGCTCCCCGCCCGCCTGGCTCCCGCCTACCACACCAGGCCAGGCGCCCGCAACAGAGCTGCCTCCATTTTCTTGCATGGGGGTTGAGACGGCTGGCTTAGAGCAGGCAGGCCAGCCATCTCTGCTTGGCGCAGCTCCTCCCTGAGGCGTGCCATTTGCTTACCTCGACGCGGGGCACCCCGAGGACTGTGGACCGGCCTACAATCCCACGCACCCTGTGGGTCTCTGATGGGGTTGGTAGCGTGGGGAGCCCCCGGCCAGCGTCAGGGGGGGGAGGGAAGAGGAGCCC
>NW_007750856.1:0-645 GCF_000696425.1 Galeopterus variegatus | reverse complement strand
CTCAGGTGGGGGCGGAAACGGCCGGCTTAGGGCAGGCAGGCCAGCCATCTCTGCTTGGCGCAGCTCCTCACTGAGAAGGGCCACTTGCGTACCTTGACGTGGGCCCCCCCGGGGCCTGTGGACCAGCCTACAATCCCACTCTCCCCACGGATCACTGACGGGGCTGGTAGCATGGGGAGCCCCCACCCAGCGTCGGGAGGGCAGGGAAGAGGAGCCCGCCCAGATCGTCTCTCCAAAACACCCTGGGCGTCGGCCCCAGGTAAACTCCCTGTTTCCGGGAGGCAGATTCCATCTCTGGGAGCCTCAGTTTGGAAGAAACCCTAACTGATTTCTGGTTGGGAGAGGGGAGCCCGGAGTGCTCTGGAGCTACATTGAAGCAACTGGAGAGCTCTCCCGGAGGACCGACCCGTGCTAGGGGGACTCAAAGAGGAACTGTGTGCTGAGGGACCCTCCCCCGAGGAGTTCACACCCAGCAGTGGGAGAGACTGGACACCTGCTGGGCAGGGCGGGGAAGGGCACAACTTTGATATCTCAACTGAAAGACAAGGTTTGCAGAAGACACGCCTCAGCCCTGTTCTGAGCACACAGAGTGGGGAGGGGTCTGGCAAAAGGAGGCGGAGTCTCAGAAATAAATAAATAAATAAA
>NW_007750855.1:6922-9721 GCF_000696425.1 Galeopterus variegatus | reverse complement strand
TGGGCCTTTTCCTCTCTTCTGGCCTCTTTTCCACATTTTCTGTAGCACATGTAAATAATTTCTGAAGTGAAAACATACGTGTGAACATACAGTGTGCGGAGCAGGTGCAGTCAGGGCCTCGATCCGATCCCGTCCCTGCCAGGGCACAGGACAGACGCGAGTCCACAGGATGCGCATGGTTCTCGGTGACAGGCAGCTGCTGGGTCACTCGATGGCTTATTTTCTATCCACGAATGACGATTCGCATTAAAGATGTTTTCGTCTTGTCAAGTGGAAAAGAAAATCCGCCTTTGAACATGTCTTAACTGGGGAGTCGGCTGTCACCTCCTTGTCCTCCTGCCTGCTGCGGGGTGGGGGTGTCGGTTCTGTGTCCCGTGTCATTTTCCCCTGGGGCGGCTGCAGGTGCACTCGGCCTCATCTGTCAGAGTGTGTCCTGCCCTCAGCACAGGGAGGTGTCTGTGTCTGCAGAGAGGACCGGGGGCCCCGGTGGGGTGGGTCCCCGGGTCACCAGTGGATTCCTCCATAGCGCGGTTGCTCTGCTGTCCTTTCCCTGCGCGTCCCTGGCACCAGCATGAACTTTCTGCCCGACCCGCGTCACCGCAGGTGTTGACAGTGCCCCAAGGTGGGGTGTGGGGTGCACGGGGACCTGGAAGTTGCCAGGACCCCCCGGCTGGCCAGGTGGGAGGAGCCGCGCTCAGGACACACAACGACCAAGGGCAGTGACTGTGCTTTTGCGGTGCAGCAACGGCCCTGGACAGTCAGGCTGAGGCCCCAGCGAGTCACTCCACACCAAGCATGGGCTCTGGGCTGAGGACTCTGCGAGCCAGGGGAGCCTCGAGGCCCCGTGGCTGTGGGTGAAGCCCAAACACGACAAACTCACTTTTGCCCGGGTTCTCACACGTGGGTGGCTGTGAAGGATTGAGTCGCAGGACAGAGGCGTGGACATGACTTGCAGGACATGCGGGTCCTGGATGTGGTGCATGCCCCGCACCTGCAGAGCCCCCGCGGGGTGGCGCATCCTGTGCCAGAAGAGCGGGGACCATGGCAGAGCCGGACGCCACCTCAGCAGGACACACAGGCAGAGCCTGACGTCACCCCAGCAGGACACGCAGGACAGCTGGACATCACCGTAGCAGGACACAAAGGACAGCCGGACGTCACCCCAGCAGGACACACAGGACAGCCGGACGTCACCATAGCAGGACACACAGGACAGCCGGACGTCACCCCAGCAGGACACACAGGACAGCTGGACGCCACCGCAGCAGGACACGCAGGCAGAGCTGGACGTCACCCCAGCAGGACACACAGGACAGCTGGACGTCACCCCAGCAGGATACACAGGACAGCTGGACGTCACCCCAGCAGGATACACAGGACAGCTGGACTTCACCCCAGCAGGACACACAGAACAGCTGGACGTCACCCCAGCAGGACACGCAGGACAGCCGGCCTGTCCCCAAGGCCTGTCTGCCCCTCAGCTCAAGTGTGCAAAATACCAGGAGTGGAAAACTAGCAAGAACTGGGTCGGAGAAATGAAATACAGAAAAGGAAGGAGAGAAACCAAAACCCTGAACAGAGTGTTGGAGAGCCAGTGGGGACCCACCCGGAGGCCACGGGGTGCTGTCGTGAGAGGCCTGCCGGGTCCTCACCTGGATGGGGAGGATTTGAGGAGACTTTACTGGACCTGGGAGAGAACATGGTCCCCTAAAAAGAGCCGAACACTCAAGTAGGGTAATCTGTTAACTTTGGATTGAAGATTAAAAACAGAAAGAAGAAAACCATGTCTACCAAGGGGGAGAAATTTAGCCAAATGGAAGCCAGCGGCCAGTGAAGAGGAGCCCGAAGACCACCCCTGCAGATGTCAGATTATGACATACAACCACATGACCATGGGCTTCCAACATGCTCTCTCACACTTCCTCAAATTCGTGCTTGGGCTTCAGGGCAAATGACAGTAAAAAACTCATAAGACTATTAAAAGAGAAAGAAAATGCAAATCACCATTTCAAAAGATAATATCTCCTTTACAGAAAGATTTTAAATAATAGCTCTGGTTTCCTACATAGATATCAAACTATTCAAATATTCTCTCTTTTACTTTTGGTTTGAAGTAATTTGTAAATTTCACCTAAATTGTCCACTCTCTGCTCAAAAATCACTGTTGGTGGGGCCCTTCCTGAGGTAATAGAAAGCGTTCCTTCAGTATTATTTAAGTATTATTGTGATAAGGATTGAGGTTGGGAGTAGAAGTCCTTTGAGTTTGTTCTTTTTCAAACCTGATTTAACTATTCCGGTCTTTCCCACTTCCATATAAACTTTAGAATCAGCTTGGCAATTCTCACAAAAATGCATGCTGGGATTTTATAAGGACCATGTTGAATCTACAGATCAATTTGAAAACAATAGCAATTTTGAGTCTTCTAATCCAAGAACATGACATGTTATTTTATGTGTTTAGGTCATCTTTAATTTCTTTCAGCAATGTTTATAGCTTTCAATGAACATGTCTTATGCTACTTTTCTTCAATTTATCCCTAAGTATTTTATTTTTGGTTAAGCTATTGTGAATGGAATTGGTTATTTTTTAGATTATGTATTGCAGTTTGTAGAAATACAATTGATTTTTACATTAATATTATATCCTGAGAACCTCACACATTTGTTTTATTTATTATTGAGCCCTTGGAATTTCCTACATATGAGATTATTTTATATGTGAATGAGGTGTGAATATTGCCTTCTCCTTCCACTTTGGATATTTTTATTCATTTTTCTTTCTTAGTGCTCTTGCTGGGA
>NW_007750855.1:2304-6048 GCF_000696425.1 Galeopterus variegatus | reverse complement strand
AGTTACACCAGGCAGAGCACAGTATTGCAGAATATATTTGTAGTTATTTGTATATTAATATGCTTTATCAATTTTTCACGTGTTTTATTGCAGGCACAGTTAACGGTAACATAATACAAAATTCTTGGAGTGCAGTGGTCAGAATCTGGAGAGAGCAGCATGTATTTGTTCATTGTGAATAAAACTCTTAGTGCGGCGTGTTGACATGTAGCTCCAGCTCTTCAGGCGGGGATGTTGGTGTTGGGAAGGGTGTTGGGGGCATGGGGGCAGCAGCCCCTGCCATTCACACCCTTGGGAAATAGACCTACACATTTTGTACCCAAAGAGAAAATGTCCTTGTCCTGTGGATGAGAAGGAACACAACAGGACACCAGTGGTAAGCAAGGTTCAACTCTTCCTTCAGGATTTTCTCTAATACTTGCAAATCGAACCTTTTAACTGGAAGAACCATTCTAAAATTTCTTTGGATCTGTCAGCCGTGACTAGTCTGCATCATTGTCTGTAACACTTACCGTTCCTTTAGTATTTAAGACTCATATCCAGCCAGTACGTGGTGCGGCTTAAACAAGAGGTGCCGCTTCCTGCACATCTTAGGTGAAAAATCACCTGAATAGTTTAAATAGATTTGATTCTTCTGCTCTTCTTTCTTTCTTTTTTTTTTTTTTTTCCCCTTTTTGTCTTTTTTCGTGTCGGGCAACGGAATCGCAACCCTCAGTGCTGCGCCCGCACCTCGCTCAGCCAGTGAGCGGCCAGTCTGCATGTGGGATCCGAACCCTCGGCGGGAGCGCCCCCGCACTCCCAAGCGGCGCACTGTAGCAGTGCGCCACCGGGCCGGCCCATGCTCTTCTTTCTCGTTAGCAAATAGATAAACTGGACAAACACACATCTGTAGTTCTCACTAGGATAACAAGATTCTTAGTCACTGATTTAATGACACCCATCAGTGTCCGTCACAGGGGCTCTGGGGCCCTCTCCAGCATCCTGTCCCAGCTGGTGGTGTAACCAGGCCATTAGGAATGGGTCTGCTGCTAAAATTCCTCACCGGAGCGTTGTTAAAAGGCTGGAAAAGAGACACTGGCCAATGAGTGACTGAAGCAGAGAAATGGAGCAGGTTTCTCAGAATTGGCTTGGGAGGAAGGGGCGTCTAGTCCTGGCACAGCACCTGCGTGTCGACTCCATCCCAACGGCCCACCCGCAGGCTGGTGCAAGACGACGGGCTGCACATTGGCGAGGGTGGTCACAAGAGGGAAGGGCCCAGGCCCTAGAGCTCCAGCATCTGTCCTTAGTGGGGACCCGTCCATAAAGTTCAATGCATTAAATGCTTATTAATCTTGGAGAACTACTAATACTGCATCAAAGACCAGAAATAGGCTGGCCATTGAAAGGTCGCANAAATACAATTGATTTTTACATTAATATTATATCCTGAGAACCTCACACATTTGTTTTATTTATTATTGAGCCCTTGGAATTTCCTATGTATGAGATTATTTTATATGTGAATGAGGTGTGAATATTGCCTTCTCCTTCCACTTTGGATATTTTTATTCATTTTTCTTTCTTAGTGCTCTTGCTGGGAATTCCAGTACTATATTGAGTAAAAGTGGTGAGATGACACATCCTTGTGTTGTTCCTGATCTGGGAGGAAATCATATGGTATTTCACTGTTAACTGAGATGTCAGGTGTAGGTTTCTCATATGTGCACTTCTTTGGATTGGGGAAGTCCCCTTGTATTGCTGCTTTGTTAAGACATTTTTTATTATTAGGAATGGGTGTTGGATTTTTTTAAATGCTTTTTATTGATCTATCAACATGATCCTGTGGATATTACCAATTATTCTATTAATGTGGTATATTATACTAATTAATTTTCAGATTTTAAACCAACCTTGCATTCCTGGGATAAATCTCACTCAGTCATGTTGATAGTCATTTTTATATGTAACTGGATTTGATTTCCTGGTATTTTGTTAATAATTGTTGAATCTGTGATCATGAGTAGTATTTGTATGTTTTTTCTTTAATGTCTTTTTTGGCTTTGTTTTCATAACAACACTGGCTTCATAGAATGAATTGAGAATAGTTTCTTCCAATTATATTTCTTGAAAGAGTTTGTGAATGATAGGTATTATTTTTTAAGTATTAGATAGAATCCATCATTGAAGCCATTTGGGTTGGGGATTTTCTTTATGGAAATATTTTTAATTACTAGTACAATTTGTTTACCTGTTTTAGCTATTTTCAGATTTTGTATTTTTTTCTTAAGTCAGCTTTTATGATGTGTCTTTCTAGAAATGTGTCCATTTTATCTGTTCTCTAATATGTTGGTATAGTGGGGATCACAGCATTCCATTATTACCCTTTTAATTCTGCAGGGTAAGTAGCGTCTATTTCATTTTTATTTTCACGATTGTGTCTTCTAATGTTTAAAAATTGGTTTAGCTCTAGTTTTGTGAATTTTGTTGATATTCCAAAAAAGCTCCTTTTGGTTTTATTGATTTTCTCAATTTTTTTCTGTTTTCATTTAATTGATTTCTGTTTTTAACTTTATCAGTTTCATCCTCCTGCTTGTTCTAGGTTTAATTTGCTTTAATTTCTCTAGTTTCTTAAAGTGGAAGCTTAAGATATTGATTGGAAGCCTTTCTTATTCTCTAATAAAGGTGTTTAAAGCTATAAATTGCCCTCTAAGAAATGCTTTAGCTACATGTTATAAATTTAGATATTATGTTTTTGTTTTAATTAAGCTCAAAATATTTTTTAACTTTGCTTATGATTTCTTAATTTACCTATGATTATTTAGAAGGGTGTTTAATTTTCAAATACTTTAGGATTTCCAAAATATCTTTTAAAATTGTTTTTTTCTAATTTAACTATCTTGTGGTCAGATAACATACCTTATGCTTTTAATTGTTTTTAAAAATTTGAGACATAGTTTCTAACACAGTATATGATCTGTCTTGAAGGATGTCCCATGTACTGTACCCTTGCAAATAATGCGCAGCCTGCTGTTGTTGAGTGAATTGTTCTGAAAATGTCAGTCTGGACAGGCTGGTGGATGGTGTTGTTTTTATGGTTACTGCTTGCATGGTGTATCTTTTCCCATCATTTTACTTTCTTTTTTTTTTTTTTTTGAGACCGGCCGCACCGCGCTCAGCCAGTGAGCGCTGTGAGTGCACTGGTCATCCCTATATAGGATCCAAATCCGCGGCAGGAGCGCTGCTGTGCTCCCAGCACCGCACTCTCCCGAGTGCACCACGAGCTCGGCCCCCATCATTTTACTTTCAATTTATTTATTCTTTGCAGCTAGTGATCTTCTTGTAGACAAGATATACTTGGATTATTTTAATTCACTTTGACAATTTCTGTCTATTAACTGGAATATTTAGTTCATTCACATTTAATATAATTATGGTTGAATCATTTTTCTGTTGTCTTTAAGTTGTATATCTTTTATCTCCCATTGTTCTTTTTTTCTTATTGGTTTTGTGTTAAATCAGGGGTCAGACTTTTTTTTTCTTAAAGTGACAAGTGGTAAATGTTTTCAAATCTGCAGCTATAAGGTGAAAGAGCTGCAGACAAGGTGTAAACTAGTGGGTGTGGCTGTGCTTTAACACGTTGTATTTATTAAAGCAGGCAGCTGTCGTTGAGGCATATATTGAAACCCTGTATTACATGGGTACTTTGACATCTTAATTCCTTTGCCATTGTTTTTGTTGCTGTTTCCTATTATTTTGACTTATTTT
>NW_007750855.1:0-1997 GCF_000696425.1 Galeopterus variegatus | reverse complement strand
AAAATTACTCCAATATACTCTCCCTACCCATCCGAGTGGGATAAAACACACACCAAAGTGTCTTCCTGTCCTCTTACTCTGCAGCAATCAACACAGAGGACAGACTTCTGAGACATGTGGGGATTTCTCCCCCACAGCCAGCAAGGAAGCAGCTTTGCAGCAGACACAGCAAGCTGGGTGTCCTGCAGTTAAATTCTGATAGTAGGTACCTGGAGATACCATCAGATCCCACAGGTTGAGGGCTCAGTCCCCAATACTGTCCTCCCCCTGCACTTCTGATGCCAATCGCAAGTTCCAGGTTGTTTCACTTGTGCTTCTGACCAAGTGGCTATTAGCTGTTGTTCCCACAACACCTCTTTAGGTTTGATTAATTTGCTGAGCTGCTCACAGAATTCAGGAAACATTTACTTACAAAGTGTACTACAAAGGATCCAGATGAGACACACATGGCGGGGTGTGGGAAGGAGAGCAGAGCTTCCACGCCCCCCCTGGGCCCACCACGCTCCAGGAACCTCCGCATGTCTGGCTGTCCAGAAACTCTCCAAACCCGGTCTTTGTGGGTTTTTATGGAGGCTTCACTACATAGACATCATTGATTAAATCGTTGGCCATTGGCGATCAACTTCAACTTTAGTCCCTCTCCCCTCCCTGGAGCTTGGGGAGGGGGTCGGTCTGAAAGTGTTAACCCTCGAATCAATTCCAGAGTTGGCTCCCCTGGCAATGAGCCCCCACCCTGAGCTACCTAGGGGCTGCCAGCCACCAATCAGTCACTCGCATGCAAAAAGACACTCGTCACTTCAGAGATTTTAGGAGTTGTCATTCCAGGAGACAGGGCAGGAGCAGGGGTGAGACCAAACGTACGTGTTTTCACAGAATCACATCATTTTTGTGCTTTTACCACTATCAACATTACATCTACATATGCTAAAAGCCCAACAATACACTGTGATAATCACTGTTTTATGGAGTCTGGTATCACATTCAGACACACTTCAGAAATAGATGGACCCCACCCAAAATTTGGCTTTAGTGTTGAAAGTCATGTTGCCACACACCCATCAAGAGGACACTAGATGTTAATTACTCACATAACAAGGAATTCTGGGCAAAGCATGACAGCTTCTCAAACTAGCCCCAAAATGACTTGAAGGACCAGGAAAAAAAAACCGGCTTGGGGGTTTTAGGGTGGTTAGGGGACAGGGCTGGGTTGAGTGTCCCAACGCGTGAGCTGGGACTTGCACATCTAGAACCTTCCACCAGCACCAAAGCAGAGAGGTCCTGGGATTTCCTCCACTGTGTCCAGGTCTAGGGAGAGGGGAGAAGAGGGGGATGAGGCCTAGCAGCTGTCAGCAGCCACGTCAGTGCCACACCTCTACCATGTCCTCTGTCCCATTTCCGGGAAGCTCCCAGTCATCAAACATCAGAAGAAACCATAACAAAAAGTCCAACTCCATTTTTGAAGTTTCTCTATTTGTTGAGCCTTTGTTACCACACTTTCCTTTAATTCTTTAAACACACTTTATTTATAAATATCTGACATATATTAGTTGCATTGATCTAAGTCAAGAATATTCAGTGTCTAGATCCTCATGGACACAGATTCCATTGACCACTTTTTTCTGAGTATGAGTCACGCTTTCTTGTTTCTTTGCTTGTCTTTAATGTTTTTAGATAATATATTTTAGCAATTATGGATTCTAATATTTTTTCCCTTGAGGATTGTTGTGCTGTTTTTTTCCTGTTTCTTTGGGGACCTGCCTGTCCTAAATCAGTGGAGTCTGTGTTCTGATAATATGCAGCCACCGATGTCTCTGTTCATAGTTGCAAGTTTTTGGGGTTTTTTTTTTTTTTTTTGGTCTTTTTCATCATATTTCTGTCTTTAAGTCATAGCTTAGAGGTCAGCCAGTGGTTGGTCAGTGGTGCTCAGCCCCTGAAACTGTGCAGGCCCCACTCTCTGCTGGCAGCTGTGCACAAAGTCTGGTCATTTCACATCTCCC
>NW_007750854.1:9292-9721 GCF_000696425.1 Galeopterus variegatus | reverse complement strand
GCTGGTATAATAAAATACTTGAGACTGGGTAATTTATAAGTAATAGAATTTATTGTTTACAGTTCTGGAGGCTGGAAAGTCCAAGATCAAGTAGGCAGCAGATTTGGTGTCTGGTGAGGGCTGTTCTTCCTGCCTCAAAGAAAGCAACTTGTTGCATCCTCACGTGGAGGAAGGGGGTGGAAGGGCAGAAAGGGACTAGGGTGCTTCCTTCAGTCTCTCCTATAACAGCGCTAATTCATTCATGACAGCAGAGCTCTTGTGACCTAACCACCTCCTACAGGCCCCACCTCTTAATACTATTGCATTGAGGGTTAAGTTTGAACATGAATTTTTGAGGGACACAAACATTCAAATCATAGTACTAAGGAAGCAGTTTTACCATCCCAAGCTAGTTGGGATTTCCAGTGAAGGTTGCACATGACTAGGAAC
>NW_007750854.1:7704-9203 GCF_000696425.1 Galeopterus variegatus | reverse complement strand
AGCAGTTTTACCATCCCAAGCTAGTTGGGATTTCCAGTGAAGGTTGCACATGACTAGGAACCTGAACTGGGCATAAGATCAGATACACTTATATCCAGGGTGATTGTTTTCATGTTGAGGGATGACTAAAGTCTTCATCTGTGGGGACTGCTCTATAGGGACTTGGAGCCATATCCTAGAGGTCCACTCGTAGCCCGTTTCCTCTGGATTCAGGTTGCATATTACCTGATCCTTACAGCTGATTTGAGCCTGCAAGACTAAACCCACCCCATTATCATTAAATTTTCATTTATCATTTACCTAACATTTATCATTGAACCTGCGTAATTCAACAAGTCTATTTCCCTTCTGATTCTACTCTTAAGTTCCTTTCATGTTCTTCTGGGGCCTTCCTGTATACCTCTCTTAGCTTTGCTAGGCCCTAAAACCCTTCACACACTTTATCATAGGGACAAATATAAGTTCTGAGGTGGAAGCATATATGGAAATATATGCAAAGAGCTTGAAGTGTAAGGAAAAGTGTCTCTGGAAGGGCCAGGGAAAACTCCATAGAAAATGGATTTTTAGAGCTGTGTCTTGAGAGCTAACCAGGGGAAGTATGTGTGTGTGTTTGGTGGTGAATGATTGGAGGAAGCAATCATTCACCAGGAACAACAGCGTGAGCAAATGCACTGGGGCAGGAGTGAGTAGGAGGCTACAGTGGGAGGCAGGGTCAGTGTGTTACGAGAAGGGACAGTGAGGAGTCTAACCTTTATCTTGGAAGCTGTCATTCACTGTGAAGAGAACAGGGGCTTAAATGAGTAGATGGTGATCAGTAGGACGTGGGGTCACTGTGTTGGGAGCGAGGACGAGTTTAACTTTTATCTCAGAGGAATCACAGAGTGGTTTAGCAGGTAAACACAGACGTGGCTGTAAATAGGAGCTCCGCCACTTGTTAGCTGTGAGATTTGGACGAGTCACCTGACCTCTCTTTCTCAGCCTCCATTGAAATGGGGATGGTAATAATAACCACATCATGGGACTGTGGTCAGAAATTAAATGAGACAATGCACCTGAAGTGCTGAGCCCGGCATGTCGTAAGTGCTGAGTAAATGCGAGCTGTTATAATTTAAGTAGGAATGCCATGCCTGGTTGAGTCCATACTTTTGTCTCTTGATTTAATAAAATAGCTGCCATTCCTGAAAGGGAGGGAGGGATCCCTACTTTCTCACTGGTGGAAACAGGGACTTAGAGAAGGTATATGGCCCCATTAGTAAGTAGCTGTGTTGGTTTTCTAACCCAGATTAATCTGGCTACAAAGTAGATGACTTGTTCCAGGAAGGATTTAAGGATGCTCAGGAGAAAGACATTATCAGATTTACATGCTAGAAGGTCATGGAATGAATGGGAGGTGTAGTGGAAGGGAAGGTGTATTCAAAGAAACCTTTCCTGTGAAGGAAAACCCGAAGAGAAAGAGAGCAAGAGCATCACTGAAAGCTGAGATGTCAGTGAAAAACACA
>NW_007750854.1:5634-7131 GCF_000696425.1 Galeopterus variegatus | reverse complement strand
GCCATTCCTGAAAGGGAGGGAGGGGTCCCTACTTTCTCACTGGTGGAAACAGGGACTTAGAGAAGGTATATGGCCCCATTAGTAAGTTGCTGTGTTGGTTTTCTAACCCAGATTAATCTGGCTACAAAGTAGATGACTTGTTCCAGGAAGGATTTAAGGATGCTCAGGAGAAATACATTATCAGATTTACATGCTAGAAGGTCATGGAATGAATGGGAGGTGTAGTGGAAGGGAAGGCGTATTCGAAGAAACAAACCCGAAGAGAAAGAGAGCAAGAGCATCACTGAAAGCTGAGATGTCAGTGAAAAACACATCCGGCATAGTAGGAGAGACTTTTATTTGAAAAGATTGTTGCAAGGAAGGGAAAGGGAGAGAGACCAGAAGGAAGTCTGAAATGAACTCTGCAGAGGCAGAGGGGGTGGGGTTTAAGGGCTGACTGAGCTAGTGGAGAAGTGCTGGAGGACATGAGGCATCTGGATTCTGTCAGGGTCAGGGTGAGAGGGAGGTCCTAGGCCATTGTGTTTGCTGATTGGCTTTATCCAATGGAAAAATAAAACTTTTTATCTTTATGACAGGAGGTAGTTCTGCAGCTTGGAGCAAGGTGCCCACCGAGGTTAGGTGGGCACCTACCTACAGAAAGTGGGAGAGAAGGGTGCTATCTCCTTTGCTGATTACATTTCAAAGGATGGCTCCCAGGTCCTTGAGAGGGACATTGCTGAGAAAAGGGAGGTCAGGGGCCTAATGTCAGGAAGAAGCCAGACAAAAGTTTAGTCAGGCTGAAGGGAGTGTTAAGGCCGCCTTGGGCAGGGGGATGCAAAGGTACAAGGACCTTGATGTGAGCAGATGGTGACGTGCAGAGAGAGAGGGGCACAACCTGTGGAAGGAACAGAACCCAGAGCACAGACAGGGGACTAGCCTCAAACACCAGGAGAGAGTGGTCTGACAGTAACATGAAAGCATATTAAACAAAACCTATGGACTTTTTATTTGTCATATCCACTGTTATGTCTCCAGCACCTAGAACAGTGCCAGGCATCTGTTAAATAAATGAATGAATTGTGTAGGGGAGATTGTTTCCCCTACTAGTAGATGAAAACTCCATTTGACCTGTATTTGTTTTGGTCTTGTTCAGGTAATAACAGTTTTGATGCTGTATTAAAAATCTCAAATGATAATAGGCTCAATTTGATAATTAGGATGCCCAGTCTCATGTAATAATTAAAACCCCAGGTGGCAGCCTTAAATCTCCTCTCTGCCCCCCAACCTGGGGTCCAAGAAGACAATGTGGTTGGCTACTTTTCTGTGTTTTCATTTATTTTCACCCCCAGCTTATCAACAGAGATTGTCTTCTCTGAGACCGGGCCAAGGGCCAAAAGGGGGTTGGGGAAAAAGGTCAGTCTTATGGGGCAAGGATCTTTGTTGGCAGATGCCTAGCATTCTCAGCATCAGATGTTTAAAGCTGAATCTCTTTTGGGGTACTTTTGGGAAAGTGATGAT
>NW_007750854.1:4210-4634 GCF_000696425.1 Galeopterus variegatus | reverse complement strand
AAAAGGTCAGTCTTATGGGGCAAGGATCTTTGTTGGCAGATGCCTAGCATTCTCAGCATCAGATGTTTAAAGCTGAATCTCTTTTGGGGTACTTTTGGGAAAGTGATGATATTTTGGGATGGTAACTGAAGCTATCTAAGTAGATGCTGAGGATAAAGTATCATATTAATAAAACATTGCACATTAACACCTTAGCACAAATTAAAGTAGCTACGCCTCACTGATAAGGTCCTGAATGGCTGCATAAGGGTGAATAATTTATGGAGGTGAGGGTGAGGGTGTTGGATGGAAGCACTAGTAAAAAATTAGAATTAGGAGCTGAAAGGGTATTTAGATGATCTAGTCCAACCTCCATCTGTAGGTTCTGGGTGGGAGAGAACAACTCTGGTTCAGTTGCCTTCATTGACCGTCGCATGATTTTCCA
>NW_007750854.1:0-287 GCF_000696425.1 Galeopterus variegatus | reverse complement strand
TTTTCTGTTATTTAGTAAGTAATCTTTTCCTTAGCCAGTAATTTGTGATATCATCTCTGGTATAGGATAGAGGTTAACCACATAGATTCTGGAAACAGCTTACCTGGTTTCAAATCCCAACTCCAATAATTGATAGTGTGGTGATCTTAGGTAAATTTCTGAATCCCTCTGTGACTCAGTTTGCTCATCTGTAAAATGATTATAATAGTGTCTACTCATATGATGGCTGTGAGAAATGAATTAATGTATGTGGAGTACTTAGAAGAATGTCTAAAACATGATTAAAT
>NW_007750853.1:9238-9722 GCF_000696425.1 Galeopterus variegatus | reverse complement strand
ATAGAAGAAATATAGATGACATAAATATCCGAAAAGAATGCTAACACTCATAGTTATAAAAATTCAAATTGAAGCAAGAATGGATTGCCTTTCTCCCACCTCCAACTGATTGGAGAAATCAGAAAAGGTGTGGAGAGAAAGGCATCACAGATAAGAATGTAAATTAGCCTAACCTTTCTGGAGGGCAATCTGACAATACATATCAAAAGATTTTAAGGAGAGTATTTGGAAAGCCCTGAAAAATTATTTATGAGTATTTTTATCATCACATATTGGTTATAAGAAAAAATGATAACAATCTTAACACCTATTAATAGAAAATAAAAAGTAAATTATGGTGTATCTAAGCAAAGATATGATATATAGCTATTAAAAATTGCAATGTAAATAACAATGTGGTTATTTTTGAGAAAGAATGACAATGTTACATAACTAAGTGAAAAATTAAGGCTAAAAAGACTAGTTTGCATGATTCTATTTTGTA
>NW_007750853.1:0-7812 GCF_000696425.1 Galeopterus variegatus | reverse complement strand
ACACACACACACACACACACACACCAGTTCAATTAAAAGGAAAACAGCCACAATCTAAATGCTGTTAGACTTTGCACCAGCGATGTTAGAAGCTGAAAGACAGTGGAAATTCTTCTGGAAATGACAGAGGGAAATGACATGGTGAGGTAAGTGGAGTCAGTACAGTTAGGCCCCCTCGCCTCACATCCGGCTGGATATGATTCGGCACATCCACTGTAAACAGGTTATGCAAGAGCAGTGCTAGGGCACATGTGCGCCCGTGTACCCCTGGGCTTGGTGCCACTGCTGTGTGCTTTCCGTATATAAGACAGTGGTTCTGAACCGCTGCCAGTGGAGCTTGCATCTGAAATAAAGCACGTCAACTTTGCCAGTGGCCGCCCGATTTTTCTTTCAACTACCTGGTTCAGGACCTGCACAGGGCAGTGATCCACCCCAACAACTGGCATAGTCATCGTCAGGATCCCGAACACGTAAGGGAGCCACTAGCCCCTCAGGATGGGGAGGAAGTGTGGCTGCCCTTGAGTATGTGGTACCTGGTGGCTGCTTTCCTGTTGACCGGGGTCTGGGCTGCTGCTCACTGTACTACGAGTCAACATGGACCAGGCACTCCGTGAAGCAGCTGCGTCTTCAAGATTTGCAGTAGAAAGCAGACTTGTCGGAAGCACAGGTACTTGTTCTGGAGACTGAAGTACAGCAACAGGTCACTCCTGCTTTTGACACCAGGAACAATGATGAACCCGATGGTGAGCTGAAGGAGACTGTGCATCCCCTGGCATGACCTGTTGTGCATCAGAAACTGAAGCGTGAACAGCCCATGGTTCCAGATGGAAAACAAGTAAGCAACCCACATTTATTTACTACTTATATCACCTACACTGAAGCTGAGTTGGTGGACATGGGGAAACAGTTTCACCAGAAACAGCGCGAACCCCAAACTGCTCGGCTTTTGGGATGTGGGACCTAGGGGTAGATGGCACAATTTGCTCTGGTGAGGAGATGGGAAAGTTGGCTTCCATCGCCCTGCATCCATCCCTGTGGCAGCAGCTACAGAACAGACACAGATATGCACCGGGACAGGATAACCACTCCTTGATGGAACTGGTGAATGCAGTCATCCAGACCACGTGGACGAATGCTGGAGAACTGCCTGAAACTGTGAGTAGCTGGCAAATGTATGCCAACCTGGTTCAAATAATTTGGGAGCTCAGGATATGGCAGTCCACGTTGAACGTGAACACCTGTGGCCCAGACGATGAGTATTTTACTGGCGACATGAGAGGTGCAGTGCTGCAAAATGCTCCATCGACATCCTTTGGGTCACTGACAGCCATACTGGATCCATACGTTGGTTGTCCTATACATTAAGTGACAACCATGATGGCCAGACTGTGTGAAGCAGAGGGTAGGAGAGAAGCAAAGGGGGTCCAAATGGAGGCAAAGACTAACTCCCCAAGAAATGCTTGGGATTTTACCCTGAAGGGACCACGCAAGACCAGCCATATGCAGATGTGGTTTGATTTGCTTACAGCAGTAGTTGATAGGGAAGAAATTGACTGGCAAACAAATGCAGTCTTGTTTGCCTTGTGGTGATAATTGTGCCCCGAACAGCCTAATACCAAACTTCTCCAAGAGGCACATAACAAAGTACACCCCATGAATCTGAAAGATTTCATGGCTACTTCCATGGAGGCAGATGGACTGTTCTCTTTTGGCTGGGGACCAGGCCGAGGTGCTCGTCTTTTGGGGCCACTAAGGACTGGAGGCCTCACATTGAACTGGCAATACACTGGTCAGGGATAAATGTGCAGCTTGTATTAGCGCTGGTGGACACTGGCGCAGAATGTATCCTGATACATGGCAACCCAGATAAGTTTCCAGGGGACACGATGAATATTGATGGCACCAGAGGATATTCTATTAAAGTCAAAGCTGTCTGCATTGGACAATTGCCCCCTCATGTATATACTGTGTATGTGTCCCCAGTAGCTGAATACATCTTGGGTATAGAAGTACTTTATGGGTTGCACCTGCACATGACAGTTGGGGAATTCTGACTACAGATCTGGGCAGTAAAGCCTGTGCTGTCGGGACATGCCAAGCATGATCTACATGATTAACCAAGCCAAGGCATGTGGTTAGTATGAAACAATATCACCTGCCAGGAGGACGTGTGGAGATCAGTGCCACTATACTGGAGTTAGAAAAGGTCCACATCATTCGTCCCACACACAGTCCATTTTATGCCAATGTATGGCCAGTGAAAAAACCTGATGGTACCTGGAGGATAACTGTGGACTATAAAGAACTGAACAAAGTAGTGCCTCCTTTGCACACAGCTGTGCCTTCAGTTCATGACTTGATGTATCAACTGATGACTCAGTTAAGAAGTTATCATTAAGTACTGGATCTTGCAAATGTTTTTTCTCTATCCTGATCTTGGCTGATAGCCAAGATCAATTTGCCTTCACCAGGGAGGGAAGGCACTGGACTTCTCAAGCGTTATGCCAAGGCTACCGGCATAGCCCAACCATCTGTCATGGTTTGGTGGCTGGGGACCTAGCCAAGTGGACTAGGCCCAGCACGGTTACTATGTTTCATTATATTGATGATGTTTTGTTAACCTCTGATTCTCTTGCAGATTTAACCAAGGCAGCTCCAATGCTACTAGGCCATTCAGAACAATATGAGTGGGCTATATATAAGGGTCTTAACCTTTGGATCTCTACTTGGAGATATCAATGGTGGATGGTAGGTCACTGACCTACCATCACTGGCAAGAGTTATGGGAATTAGGACATAAGAAGGAAGTGACTCTTTTCCATGTCACAGGACAATTTCCCTTAGCCACTCCAGGCAATAATGAAGCCAATACCTTGGCTAAGGTAAGATGGCTGGAGAGCCCCAGTTGCTGATGTAGCCCAGTGGCTACATCGACGAATGCAGCATGCTGGCTGCAAGACCATGTGGTTGATGGCTCAAAAGTGGAACCTGCCCATAAAATGGAAAGATATAATAAACACATGTCACATTTGTCTGTTATGCACTCAAGAGAGTCCACACTCCTGGGGGGTGCCGCATACTGATGGGAAAATAACTCAAGGAAGGGTGCCCCTGACTTGATAGCAAGTGGGTTTTGTGGGACCACTTCCCACATAAAAGAATTTCAGGTATATCCTCACACCCATTGGTACAGCTACTGGTCTTCTGTTTGCATGGCCCTATAAGGCCCTAGACCAGGCAAGAACTACTAAGGCACTGAACAGCCTTACGGCCATGTACAGTCGACCCCTGGTCATAGACAGTGATAATGGAACCCACTTTACTGGACATGAAGAACAGAAGTGAGCTTTTCAGTTGTCCATTCAGTGGAAGTTACATTTGTTGTATCATCCCCAGGCAGTAGGAATGATTGAACAGTACAATGGTCTTCTGAAAAAGGGACTAAGGCTATCCACCTGACCCCCATCCCCGAATGGGTAGATATGGTGGTTATGGCCAACAGTCAGGTTCTTAAATGAGAGCCCCACAAGGGTGGGCCCTCTCCAGTGGAGGCTCTGCTGCATAGAGCCGCAGCACCTGTTCCTGTGACCATTCTTTCCAGGATGGTAGGCTGGCATGTGTTCTGCCAGAGGGGCGAGAACTTCCTCTATTGGTCCCAATAACCTTTTTGTCTTTTCACCCATAGTCTTGTGGCTGCAGGCACCAGACTCTACTTGACACATACATACGTTCGTGTGGCCAATGTGTCAGCTTGCCGAATATGCATTGAGTGAATATGCATTGAGTGAATATGCATTCCTACCAGTGTGGTGGCAGAAGTCCCATGGAAAATCACCCCAGTGATGACTACTAACCAGACATGTGTACAGGTGGGGTTTTCAAGGCTAATAGTTGAAAGGATAGAGCTATGGGGACTAGTCTCAAGGTGTATTGAATGTACAATAAGTATGGAGGTTATGGGGATGTGAGGGTCAGCCATCCTTACTGAGGGAACATTGTGAAAGATCACAGATGCATACATTGTATGATGAGAGACCCTGAAGGGGTGACGTGTGAGGAAAGTGGAGTCAGTATAGTCAGGGCTCTCGCCTCATACCCAGCTGGTATGATTCAGCACATCCGTTGTAAACAAGTTATATAAGAGCAGTGCTAGTGCACACACCTGTTCCTGTGACCATTCTTTCCAGGATGGTAGGCTGGCATGTGTTCTGCCAGAGGGGCAAGAACTTCCTCTATTGGTCCCAATAACCTTTTTGTCTTTTCACCCATAGTCTTGTGGCTGCAGGCACCAGACTCTACTTGACACATACATACGTTCGTGTGGCCAATGTGTCAGCTTGCCGAATATGCATTGAGTGAATATGCATTGAGTGAATATGCATTCCTACCAGTGTGGTGGCAGAAGTCCCATGGAAAATCACCCCAGTGATGACTACTAACCAGACATGTGTACAGGTGGGGTTTTCAAGGCTAATAGTTGAAATGATAGAGCTATGGGGACTAGTCTCAAGGTGTATTGAATGTACAATAAGTACAGAGGTTATAGGGATGTGAGGGTCAGCCATCCTTACTGAGGGAACATTGTGAAAGATCACAGATGCGTACATTGTATGATGAGAGACCCTGAAGGGGTGATGTGTGCGGAAAGTGGAGTCAGTATAGTCAGGGCTCTCGCCTCATACCCAGCTGGTATGATTCAGCACATCCGTTGTAAACAAGTTATATAAGAGCGGTTCTAGTGCACGTGTACGCCCGGTACCCCTTGGCTTACCACTGTTGTGTACTTTCCGTATATAAGACATTGGTTTTGAACCGCTGCCGGTGAAGCTCGCATCTGAAATAAAGCACGTCAATGTTGCCAGTGGCCACTTGATTTTTCTTCCAACTACCTGGCTCAGGACCTGCACAGGACGGAGTAGAGGGGTCTGTGATCCAGCCCAACAGACACTTAGAAAAAGCAATTTAAATGTGAAAATAAAGATTTTTAAAATATTTAAGTTGTTAAAAACCTACCTTTCATGTAACCTTTCTTCAGCACTAGTGGAGATTGTCCTGCACTAAAACAGAAAAGTAAACCAAGAAAGATGAAAACATAGGATTTAAGGAACAGAAATGCTAGTAAAGAAGAGGGAAAGGATTTCCTAGAAAATCAGTAAAAGGAGCTCCTAGAAGAGCAGCTATACAGCATCTAAAGAATGTATGTCCTGATTGGGTCAGGCCATCAGGGATAACCATAAGAGGGAAGAGGGGGTGGGTGGATGGGGGGTGGGCAATGAAATTAATGGATATTCTGGTGTGTTCACTTAAATTGCCAGAAGATTTACATTGAGCCTGAATTGGTGGCAGGTGTCTATATAAGCCAAAAGATGAGGAAAGAATGGAGTGGAGTGCAGAAAGTTATACAGCAAAGGAAATATAGTCACATAACACTGCACAGCTTATGCATGGATAATATTTAAATAGTGAATATTAGTACAAATACTAAATTTAGAGTTAATAATAATTGGTGATATCTACATATGAGGCATGGAAGCATTGTGTCTGAATTTGCACTGTTTGGGGGAAATTTTAAGAGCGAAATTCTGTATTTTCCATACAAAGAACTCCATGAATAACAGCAAGAAATGACAGTATAAATGTAGAATTTAAGAATATGTAGGGGCTGGCCCGGTGGCGCACTGCGCTGGTGCGCCGCTTGGGAAGCGTGGAGGCACTCCCGCTGAGGGTTCAGATCCCGCATACGGACCGGTTCCCGCTCACTGGCTGAGCGAGGCACGGGGGCAACGCCGAGGGTTGCGATCCCGTTGCCGGTCCCGGTCCGGTACGGGGGCGACACTGAGGGTTGCGATCCGTTGCCGGACACGGAAAAAAAAAAAAAAAAGAATATGTAATCAAATTCCAAGAAAAAACTTACTAAAAGAAGTATAATGCAGAGGACACCATCGCAGGGCTATTAAAAGGTAGTTGGGTCAGAGGACTACTATTTTTTATTATAAGCCTTCTAGGTTATTTGACTTATTTACTACCTGAGCAGGGTAAGAACCTGCCACATGGAAGGGGCAGACAGTGTGGGATGTCTGGAGCCTAAGAAGAAAGAGAAGCTGAAGAGGGTGACTTCCAGGGCTGGGAGTCTCCTTGTGTCTGGGGAGGGCATCTTGGAAAGGAGGGGAGGCTGCAGTAGCCATTGGAGATTGTTTACATACAAGGAGATATAACAAATACATGAAGGATGATGACAGCCAGGTTTCTCACACGGGAAGAAGAGATTTGCACATCTGGAAAGGGAGAAAACTAGAAAGGACACTGTGATGTTAAGACCTAGAAGTATTGGTACAAACTCATAGTTTTCAGTGCATATATAGATATAGAAATAAGTGTAGATGGAAATGTGTGTATACACACAAGACATGCACACATCCAATATATATGCATATACAAAACTACTTCAGAAAGTTCATGGAAAGTTTGTATGATCTTTTAATTCTGTTTTTCCACAAACTTCTTGAACTACCCTTATATATATACCTGTACATAGGAGTGAGCACACCTAGCACCTAGATGGTGTTATCTAAGTACCATTCTAAAATAAATAGAACTAGTGCTCCTTGGAGAGTTGGCTGATTCCAGGGCTTGTAGAGGGAATATGTAAATGAGATTGGAACGTGTTGTGCCAGAAAGTATGGGAGTGCTCAAAAAATGATCAGAGCATGTCTAATAGGGACATAGAAGTCAGCTTGAAGAGAATCTCACTGGCCAAATGAAGACACATTATGCATCAAAATAAATAATAATTGCAGTAGATAACACAATGGGAAATAAAAATGAATAAATTTAAGTTAAATGAAGAAGGGAATATTTATAGTTTCCCAAAGTTCCTCCCCCCAAAATATTTATACAAAATACAACTGAGAAGTCTGGCAGAAAACATCTTAATCAAGTAATAGAAGTTAACGTCAGTGACAGGACAAAAGCACAGTGTAAAACTTGATCCTTATTGGTAAATTTGAATGGGTTCTGAGGATTAGATAATTCCTAATTGTGATGACTGTATTATGGTTCTGTCTTTGTTTGTAGGAATTATACACTACAGTACTGTGGGGCGATGGGATATTAGGATGGATTGGAGGGACCTGGAGACACACCAATGCCATTTGTATCCATGGTATGTTTCTATTATCAGGACAAAAATCATAGTAAATAATTTTGAAATAATTGTGCTGCACATGGAGGGGATTCCATTCTCCTATATTTCCATATTGTTGGTTGCTATAATAAATTAAGCAGAACTATTGTCTTATCATGAACAGGTGGTTCCAGCTTTTCTTTTTCACTTACCCAAAGCATCATGCTACAAATTATAGGTTAGACATTGAATCTCTTGGAAGCAACAGCAGAAGAAGAATCATATCATACCTGGAATAGTCAAACTTACAGAGAAAGAAGGTAGAACAGTGGTTTTCAGGAGCTGGGGGAAGGGAGGATGGGAGTTATTGTTTAATGGATACAGAGTTGCAGTTTGGAAAGAGAAAAATTTCTGGAGATGGATGGTGATGATGGTTGCACAGCAATGTATATAAACAATGGCACAGAACTGTACATTTAAAATGTTTAAAATAGTACCTTTTATGCTATATGTATTTTACCACAATTAGAAAGGAGTAAATTTAGTTCCTGCCATCTTCTCTTTTCCTTTCCATACTGTATGAGCTTCCTGTTGAAACTTAGTGGCTTAAAATAATAAGAATTTATTTTCTAAAAGTTCTGTAGGAGAGAAGTACAACACGGGTCTCACAGGGCTAAACTCACAGTGTT
>NW_007750852.1:1029-9722 GCF_000696425.1 Galeopterus variegatus | reverse complement strand
TTTTTTAAGAATAGAAAATATTTTCATATTTCAAAATTTACAAATTCTTCTTTCTACTCTTATCCCGAGCCATTCAGAGATACCTCCCCAGAGACAACCAAAACTAAGTTTCTTGTGTATCATTCTAGAGATATAATAAATACATGCAAATAAATATGTGAATATAATATTTTAAATGCCTTTAAAAAATTCATGTGGTGGTTTCCTGTATATACCACTATTATGTACCTTGTTTGTTTGTTTTTTAAACCATATATCTTAGCAATATATCTTTGTGGGATTCCATACTTTTCCTAACTATTTATCCACTGATAGATACCTAGATAATTCCTACCTTGTTTGTTTGTTTTTTAAACCATATATCTTAGCAATATATCTTTGTGGGATTCCATATTTTTCCTAACTATTTATCCACTGATAGATACCTAGATAATACTCAATCATTTTGCTCTTATAAAAAAATTCTGCAATTAGAATTATTGCATATAATCATTTTGCACAGGTGTGAGTATATTTGTGAAATAAATTGCTGGAGACAATATGCTAGACCAAAGGGTATATATGCATGTATTCTTTTGACAGATTCTGCTAAATTACACTCTGTAGAGATTGTACCAATTTATACTCCAACCAACAATGTATGGGAATTCCTACATTTTACACTCTCACCAATATGGTATTAAGCTATTTGATCTTTATCTGACTGATAAATGAGAAATGATCTCAGTGTAGTTTTAATTTGTATTTCTTCTATTATAAGGTTGTTTTCATGTGTTTAAAAGCCATATGTGTGTTTTTTTTCTTCTGTGACTAGATTATTCATATCTTTTGCCTTTTGATCTATTCAGTTGTCAACTTTTATCTATTGATTTGTAGAAATTCTTTACATATTAGGAAAATTACTTGTAGCCTACAAATAGTTTTTCTAGTTTGTTGCTTGTCCTTTAGTTTTGCTTGTTGTATTTTATGTCATGCAAAAAATTTAATTATTATAGTTGAATCAAGCAATCTTTTCTTCTAGGCATCTGGATTTTGTCATGCTTCCAAGAGTCTGCCCCATTTTTAAGAGATAAAAAAATTCTCCCATATTTTCTTCTAGTACTTTTACAGTTTTTTAAAAACACTTAAATATTTGATCCATGTGGAATTTATCCTTAATTTTGAGATGTAGGTCTAATATATTTTTTTTATTTTTCCAGATGTCTACTCATTTGCCCTAGCATCATTTATTGAATGACTCATTTCTTCCCCACAGAGTTGAAATGCCATCCTTATCCACTCCTAAATTTTTATTTAGGTATATTTCTGGACATTCTGTTTTGTTCTATTGATTTTTCTGTCTATTCACTCCTTTAATTTATGTTTAATGGGACTAACAATTTTTTAAAATTTCCCTATTTCTGTTTACTTTTCCATTTGAACTTTAACACTACCTTTTGTAGCATGCAAAAACCACCCCAGTAGTAATTTTACAGAGATTTGTATTATATTTATAGGACACCTCAGGAAGAATTGACATCACTGTGATGTGGAATCTTCCTTCCCAAGAACATGGTCTGTGTTTTTATTTTTCAAGTTTTCTTTTGTACTCCTCAGAAGCACATGAAGTATTTTTATACACGTCTTGTTTGTTGCTATTCTAATGAGGTCTTTTTTTCTTTCATTTCTCCTAATTTATATAGTTTATAAAGGCTATTTATTTTTCTACATTAGTTTCATACCTCTTGACAGCTCTCCTTTTTTCAAATGATTTTTTAGTTGTTTCTAACGGATTTTCCAAGTAGAGAATTATATATAGTAGTCCCTTGGTATCTACGGGGAATTGGTTCCAAGACCTCCGGTGGATACCAAAATATGTGAATGCTCAAGTTCCTGATATAAAATAGTGTAGTAATACCTAATACAATATAAATGCTACATAAATAGTTGTTATACTGTATTGTTTACAAAATAATAACAAGGGAAAAAAGTCTGTACATGTTCAGTACATATGCATCTAAAAAATGTTTTCAACCTACGTTTGGTTGAATCCACAGATGTAGGACCCATGGATATGGAGGGCTAACTGTAATTGTAATAATACTTTTTCCTCTTTTTATTTTTCCCAATTTTTAGATATTTAAGCCTTTTCTTTTGTCTAGCTATGTTCATTAATTTCCCCAATCAATATTAATTAATAGTTTTGATGGTGGAAAAACACTGTATTCCTGACAATTGGTAATGGAAATATCCTTGGGTTTCCAATTAAAGATGATGCTGGCTTTTGGATTAATAGTGCTAAAACATGATCATATGTATGATGAATGTTGAAATTTGTTCCATGCTTTGTTTGAGCATCTGTGCAGATAAGCACTTGTTTTATTCTTAGATTTATTAAAATGACACATTATATTAATAGTATTAATATTTGTGGTAAACTGAATCATGTCGTTCAGAGATATCCTCATCCTAATCCCTGGAACCTGTGAATGTTACCTTATATGCGGCTTTGCAGATGTGATTAAATTAAGGATCTATAGAGACAGGTAGGTTATCCTGGATAATCTGGGTGTGCCCTGGTATAATTATAAGAGTCCTTATAAAAAGCAGGCAGAGGAAGGTTCAGAAGAAGATGAAGGCAATGTGACCACTTAAGCGAGATGCTATGCTGCTGGCTTTGAAAATGGAGAAAGGGACCTTGAGCCAAGGAATGCAAGGTATGCAGTTCCAGAAGCTGGAAAAAGTAAGAGCTTCTAGGGGTAATGCAGTTTTCTACATTGATTTCAGCCCAGTGAAACCGATTTCAGACTTCTGGCTTCCCAAACTGTAAGAGAAAATATGTGTGTTGTTTTAAGCTGCCATGTTGTGGCAGTTTGTGACAGCAGCACAGGAAACTAATACAATATAAATAATTCAATTACTGATCCTACCTTACATTCTTAGAATAAACCCTATTTGTGTATGATGTTTTATTCTTTTTATGTGCAGCTGGATTTTGTGTTGAAAATTGACAATGTTATCCTATGCTGTTTAAGCAAATTAGCCATGCCTATTAAACACTTATGTCCTTATGAGAGTTGGTATTATTTTGTGGTTGTGAGGATAGTTTTTGGAACCAGAAAGTCTATTTTACCACATACCAGCTGTGAGTTTTAGTCTCTAAAGATTAAAAGTCTTTAAATTTCTGTGCCTCAGTTTCCTAATCTGTAAGATGAAATAATAATAAAACCTTCCTTATAGAGTTGCTGTCAAGATTAAGTGAGAAAATACATGTAAAGAATTCAGAACAGTGCCTGGTATATAATAAACGCTACGTGAATGTTTGCTATCATTACTATTATGCTGCTATTTTAACATAATGCTCAGGTATCACTACAGTTCTGGTGGCAGAACATATACCTCTTAGGAAACTGGCATTCTCATGAATATCAGCCACACAGCATATTTGACAGGGTCCTCCATTTTCACAGAAGGAGAGATCTGGCTTGGGTCTTTTCTCTCCTCCTGCCTGCTGGTCCCCTTCATAGTGATTTTTTCACTTATCTATTGCTATGAAACAAAGCACCCAAAAGTTGATGGTGCAAAACAACAACGATTTATCATTTTTCATACTTCTGTGGGTTGACTGGGCTCAAGTCGGTGGTTTTCTGCTGGTAAAGGCTGAGGTCACTCATGCAGCTGCATTTTGCTAGGAGATCAGCTGAGGCTGAATGCCCAAGGTGGCCTCTTGTTCTCCAGGTCCTCTCTGCATGCGGCCCCCTCACCCTTCAACAGTGCAGCCTGAGCTTTTGTGGCTTCTAAGACAGCAAAGCAGGAGCTATCAGGCTTCTTAATGATTCAATGTGGGTCTGAAATGGTGTCATTTCTAACACATTGTGTTGGTCAGATCAAGCTGTAAGTCTAGCTCAGATTCAAGGGAAGAAGAGATAGGTTCTGCCTCTTGACAGGAGGTGCTTACAGAGATAGGAGGAATTATCCATGGCCATATCGGAGACTATATACCACAGTGGCTCATCCCATAGCGTCTTGCTTACAGGATCCTTTTGAGGGATACCAACTGACTTAGTCTATTCCTACTGGTATAAAAACATACTTTAGACTGTAATTTATAAACAACAGAAATTTATTTATTACAGTTCTGGAGGCTGGGAGTCCAAGATCAAGGCACCAGCAGATTTGGCATCTGGTGAGGGCGCATTCCTATAGATGGCACCTTCTATGTGCTCTCACGTGGCAGAAGACCAAAAGGGACAAACAGGCTACCTAAGCCATTTTATAAGGGCACTAATCCTATTATTTAGGAGGTGACCTAATCACCTCCTAAAGGCCCCACCTCTTAATACTGTTGCATTGGGTTAAGTTTCAACATATGAATTTTGGGGGGACACACACACTGAAACCATAGCACCAATAAAATGGCCCAAGCCCAGCCATCTTCCACAGTATCCCCACCACCCAGGGCAAACTCATGTTTCCTTGCTGTGCTGAGCCATGGGAATGCTGTCATTTATTTTTTGGCCTTAAAAAAAAAAAAAATTCTGCCCAAGCCCAGCCATCTTCCACAGTATCCCCACCACCCAGGGCAAACTCATGTTTCCTTGCCGTGCTGAGCCATGGGAATGCTGTCATTTATTTTTTGGCCTTAAAAAAAAAAAAAAATTCCCACAGTATCCCCACCACCCAGGGCAAACTCATGTTTCCTTGCTGTGCTGAGCCATGGGAATGCTGTCATTTATTTTTTGGCCTTAAAAAAAAAAAAAATTCTGGCAGCTTCAGGTGTTCTGCAGCACAGCATTTCAGATGATGATTAACAGTCTCTGATGTAGAGGAGGGGGTTACTGTTTGGTCAAGCTCAGATTTTCAAATAGTTGGAGTCATTTTCTTTGGATTTCTGTTTTTTCCTTGGCTTTGAAGAGGGGACTCACCCACTCCTCCCCCCTCCCCCACAGGTGTGGGATCAATCCAGGCACTCTCCATCTGGAGACAGACTAACTAAAGGTTGGGGGAAATGAGTCACTATGTGATTCTCCATTTATTTCCCATCCCCTCTCCTATCTACCCTGAGTCCCTTAACATATTCAAGCTGAATCCTAAGACGTGAAAGCTGGAATTCACCTTAGAGATAGTGTAGTTCAGTGGTTTCCAAATTTTCTTCATAGACCTTGAGAGATTGTGTTGCCCTCTTCCCCCAACACGAGAGCAGGCAGAGCTAGCCTGGGCAACAGAGCACCTGGGCCTCTCCTGGGGGGCAGTCTGCAAAGAGTACTGGATACACGCCTGCAGAGTAAGGAGGTGCAGGGAGTTACATTGACCAGACCTCCGCATGATTTGTGGAGTTTGAAGGAATCTGAAGACGAGTCACATGGGGAGTGACAACCTCAAAAGGCACACATGAGGTCAAGTGGAGGGTAAGGAAACTGCCTTCTAGCAGGATGCAATCAGGGAGCTGCATATTCTTGTTATCAAACTAGGGTATATGCATTTTTCTTCTCCCTCTTCGCACACCAAGTGCTCAGCCTTTCCACTAAATTTTGGACAAGTATTTAAAGGATCTAGATTAGAGGGGGCATCTCATTTTTTGCCATGAATTTGTCTGGCTTGGTGCCAGCTGGTGGCTGTACCAGAGTGAGGGCCACATGTCCAGACTCCTATTCCAGCTTTTCTCACTATGAAATACCTTCTTCTTTGTAAAGAAAACAGCAAGACGGTGCTTATCAATATACAAAGGACATGCAGTAGAAACATGTCTTCACACTGCCTCATTCTCTTTATTCAAATAAATCAAGAATATAGTTTCTCTTTCTTCCAGTTGTTATGAGACTTGCTGATATAGTGCATGTGGCCCTTTGGATAAAAGCATAATGTAAAACAAAATTGTATTAATAAGATATTGCTGATATTAATCAATATAAAATGCAATAGTGTGCTGGGGTGAGGAAGTCAGGAAAGAACATTGTAAACTCCTCTGGGATCTGCAGGACCAGACACTTCCCAATGCTTCTTGCTAAATACTCAGCCTAGAAATAGTCCCCATAAGTGCAGTAAAACATGCAACTCTAATGTTTGTGTTAGGTTGAAATTATGGCTTGGAAAATTTTAGTACTCTCTTCAATCATGAAAACAGTGAGAGATGTTAAGTTTCATGTAATTATCCAGTCACAACATAAGCTCCACCACATTCTGTGTTCTATGTGATAACTGCTTTAAAGGTCAGGGTTCTTTCATTCTCAGTGTATAGACTATGTTCTAATTGAACTTCCTAATGTGTCTGACAGATGGGAAATAGCTCATTTTGACCCTAAATGTCCAGTCTTTTGTTCACATATCCTAATAACATGGGATTATTACTTTTGTATTTTATACAGATCTGCAGTAAAGACCCCAGTTCCAAGGAGAGTAATCATAATACTTTGTAGTTATATTTTCCTATTTGGCTATAAGGTGCTCATAGTTGTGAACATTCACTCATTAAACCAAGAGACCATAGATATATTATTTCATTTTGCAAAGTGAGGTGCTGAGTTACATGAGAGTTGAGCGACTTCCTTGAGTTCACATAAGCTGTGGGTGAAACATAAGGTGCTCATAGTTGTGAACATTCACTCATTAAACCAAGAGACCATAGATATATTATTTTATTTTGCAAAGTGAGGTGCTGAGTTACATGAGAGTTGAGCGACTTCCTTGAGTTCACATAAGCTGTGGGTGAAACTGGAAATCAAGCCAGTCCTCCTGATGTGCTGGGCTTTCCAATCTTTCAAAAAGTGTACAACCCTTTCAAAGTTTAATTCTGACCCTACAGAGCCCACAACCACACACCTTCTCCATGTGTCATTTTTCTTGTCTATTAATTGGTATTCCCCAGAAACAGTGCCAATTTGCACTATGGGGATAAAAATTATATTCTGGGGGGAAACCGATAAACTAACTGAAACTAAAGGCAAAGGCAAAGCCAAACCACAACAAAGAAGCCACCACGCGGTCATTGAGCCCATGTGTCAGCATTGGACTGATAAACACAGCCCTGAAGAACTAAAGAAATAGCACCGCCTCACGACAGCATCCAGTCCCCCAGCCCACAACCATTCACAGGAAGAGGGAGCTCGATACCCTATCCCATCTTGCAGATTGGTTAAAAATCTCAAGGAAAGGGGATTTGACCACGTTCTCTGTGGCCCTCCCACTCTTTGATTTCTACCTCTCTTCTTCCTCCTGGTCACCCCCTTTTGTCTCCTTCACATCTGTTTTTCTCTTCCACCGGCCCTCTGTATCCTACAAGTCCCTGGGGTTGTGTCCTAGTTCCTTTTCTCATTTTCACTTACACTCGCTCCCTGGGTGATTTTATCTACTTCCCTGCTTCAGTTACCATAAAAATGTTAACAACGCTAAAATCCGATCACCACCCCAGGCCTCTTCACACGGCTAAGCCTTGGGCCCCTCGAGTTTGACATGTCACAATCTCACCACATCATTTTCTTCATTCTTCATCTCCTCTGCCCCCACTCCAGACTCTATTACTTTTCAAAGTAAAGGGCATCACCATCCACTTGATTTAATCAGCCAAAAATTGGGGCCGACCTTTATTCTTTCTTCACTTGTCGCATTGCAAAGTCCTGCCAATTTTATCTCCTATGTATCTCTCACATCTGCCCACCGTGATTATCTCCACTGACATCATCCTAGTCTAAGCTACTGATCTTGCACTTTGCCTGCTCCAGCCATCCCCATACACCCAACGTACATCCACTTCCTCTCACCCAAGGATGCCAAGCCACCAGATAGAAGGGGGTGAACATTCAGGAGATAAGAGTCTGGTCTTTGTTGTGCCATTTACTGGCATGTGAAGTTGGACCGGACATGACCTCCCAAGGCTCACTTGCCTTCTCTGTTGCAGTGGGAATAAATAACAATTTGCCTTCTAGAAGCTGGCAGCTCAGCTCTGGAAGGCCTTCCCAGTTTTAAGATCTGTGATTCTGTACAAGACCTCAAATATATTGATGTACTGAAATAACAACCAGCCACGCATTGATCAAATCCAAACAGTACACAAAACCAGTGATAGTGGCATTTTGAGGTTGACATTTTTCATGCTTTTTGGCCAGTAAACACTTTTTCATCATTCTGTTTTGGAATGCCCCATCTTATGATTTGTACAAGTGAAAATACACGGGAAAAACTGCATTTCTCAGCCTCCAGTGGAAGCTGGCAATTGTTTCCTGGCAAGAAACACACATTTTCTGAGATTTAAATTTGCAGAAAAGTTACATGAAGAAAGGAAGATTATTCTGGCAAGGAGGGCAGAGAGACATTCATCTTCAAAATGAGCACTGGCAGTGACAGTCTAGTGTTAGTATTGTCACAGCCTGCTCAGCAGTTGGAGTGAGAGCCTATGCCAGTGGCAGCCAGAGGGTCCTTCTTGGAGTAGTCTGACGATTTTAATGTGGGCATTATTTATGGCTTCATAGCCTCCAATCCCGGTTCCCTGACCTTCCTGGGGACTGTGTAGGCTACCTAGTATTCTCCAATAAATGATGTATTTGTTTAAACAAGCTATGGTGCCTCTGTTGTTTGCAGCCATAAATGATGTGCAGTTTCTCATCCTTCAAGCCTCAGATGGAACATCCTCTTCTCTGGGAAATCTTCCTTGACCCTCAGATTACATTAAATCTCCTTGTCGTGTGCTCTTAGGATAGACAGTACTTTTCTTCTTCCAA
>NW_007750852.1:0-483 GCF_000696425.1 Galeopterus variegatus | reverse complement strand
TAAATGACTCATGCAATAGCTAAACACTGGTTTTCTCCTTCATTTTTTCCTCATTAGAGACAAAAAACAGCTACTCATAGTCCTCAATTTGTTGCTTAAGAATAAGGTTAAAAGGTAACATGGACCAGTGTGGAGACTACTAGAACTTTTTAAGGCCTGATTCATTCTTAAGCCTTCTTGAGATCTTGAAGTTGCTTGATTTCTATGAAATTTTCACTTTTACATTTTTTTTTGGGGGGGGGGGGTTGGCNAGATTACATTAAATCTCCTTGTCGTGTGCTCTTAGGATAGACAGTACTTTTCTTCTTCCAACACGTATCATATGTGTTTTAAATGACTTGTCTCCCCTGCTGCACTGTAAGCTCTCTGAGGGCTGGGCTATGTCTGTCGTGTTGTTTCCTTTCTCTTTAGCAGCTGGTATATTGTACAGCATATAGTAATCACTTAATAAATGTTGACTTGCATCAAATTACTGACTCTAAA
>NW_007750851.1:8974-9724 GCF_000696425.1 Galeopterus variegatus | reverse complement strand
TATCCTCCAGTTACACAAAGCAAACATTTTTCATTAGGTTAATATTTAACTATTAACATAAAATTGATTGATACAATACTTAAATCATTTTCTTTTGATCATACTGAATCATAAGTTTTTAAGGAATACATGTCATTATTTGTAAATCATAATCTTTAGAAAAGTACATATTATTCTTCAGATTGAAAAAGGTAATGAATCATCTCAACCGATTGTTCCCAATCACAAATCACAATCTCCCAGAAAAGTACATATCATTCCTTAAAGTGAAACAAACTTAACAAGCAAGCAAAAGTTTCAAACCGAGGTCTGTGGCCAGTGGCCAGAGACCTCACGGTTGGCAGCACATGCGGTTTTTGAATAAAACATTTAACCCTTACAACATATGATTTTTATATATCCATTACCTATTTTGATTTTAATTTTGTCTTACTCAACTAAAACAAACAATTATTAAAAAAGCATATCGCTTTATAATATGAATTTAGCTATTTGTGTAAAACGATTCTTTGCCTAAAAAATTTCTGAACAACTTAAAAGCCCAGACCTAACTGATTTTTTCATAAACAAAACTTTAAATTTTTTGCTCATATTTAATCCTCTCATATCATATATTTGTCCTCTATATATGGCCCTGTGTAAGAAAAAGGGGGTCTATCAGCTCCTACATGTAGCATGCCATTCTTTCTTCCAAGAGCCCACCAGACTTTTAATATTTAACCAACACAATTGTCGTCTCTGACAGTGAAA
>NW_007750851.1:2896-3620 GCF_000696425.1 Galeopterus variegatus | reverse complement strand
TCTTCCTGCACGCCGGCGGCCGGGGCGCGGGGGCCCCCTTCCCTTCTCTGCCTGTCGGCTGCAGTGCGGTCTCGTGTGAGCCGTTTTCGGTCTGGGCACTGCGTAGTTTCCTGGGGGGTGAGTGGGTGGGTCTGGCTGTGGAGATGATCCGTCCCCTCGACGCCCCCTCCTCCCCTCCGCGAGAGTCTGGTTCTCCCGAGTGGCTGGAGCAGTGGCAGCCTGCCGCAGGGGCTTTGTCCGCCCTCCCCACGTCCCGGGAGAGATGGATGTGCCCAGATCTCGCACGACCCGAAGTGGAGGCCGAGTTTGCTGTTTAATAAGTGGTAGAGCTTTGGTGATCGTAGGACTGACGTTACCTGCACTTGCTAACTTGGAGAATTTTTGACACACTGCCTAGTTGTCCTCTGAGTGGGGACAGCCCCCTGTGGAACTGCAGTTTCTACCCTTTATTCATGACTTGTGTGTCCACAGACGAGTTGTCTAACCTGTCTGAGTTTCTTTATATCTGTCTCTTTTATAGGACCGACGTGAGGCTCAGATGAGGTAAAGAGTATTAAAAACCACTTTGTCGATTTTGTTTCTTTTTTAATTTCAGAAATGTTCTTTTGGGCCATAGTTTGGGTACATATGAGTGCACATCCTCATTCATTCGCAAATAAGCCCAGCAATCTCGACTGAGAGGATTACTTCTCCGTAGGCCATTTGCCCAGGTAATATTTTTTTT
>NW_007750851.1:0-1114 GCF_000696425.1 Galeopterus variegatus | reverse complement strand
GGCCCCATTTGTGCTTTTGAAGTCGTTTGTTCTTTGGCCTTTTGCAACAACAATTGGTGGTGGATCAAACAAGAGGCAGACAGATAACTTAGGCTTTTTCAGTAATCCAGGCAAATAATGAAAATGTATTAAACTAAGGCAATGGCAGTCACACTAAGAAAATGCAGATGTGGGCCGGCCCGTGGCTAACTCGGGAGAGTGCGGTGCTGATAACACCAAGGCCCCGGGTTCGGATCCCATATAGGGATGGCCGGTTGGCTCGCTGGCTGAGCGTGGTGCTGACAACACCAAGTCAAGGGTTAAGATCCCCTTACCGGTCATCTTTAAAAAAAAAAAAAAAGAAAGTGCAGATGTAATTAAGGAGGTAGACTCTATGGAGCTTACAGAGATGAGGGCAGAGAGAGGAGAGTATAGGATAATTCCCATGTTACTGGTTTTAAAATTGAATGGATGGTAAAGCTATCAGTATGGGGAATACAGGACAAATAACAGATTTTAAGGGAAAGAGTTTGTTCTGGTCATGTTTTCTTTAAGGTACCTGTAAGACATGTGAATAGAGATACACTGTGTGCAGTTGGATATTGAATATATCCTTTTGGAGTTTTAGGTTAGGCTGTTATTTATTGAGTAGTTGGAACATACTTAAACATTGTACTAAGAGATTAACATGCATTCTCAATCTTTGGGAAGCTTCAATATAGGTAGTAGTTGAGGCAGTGGTTTGAATTAGGTCACCCATTGAATGAAGACGTTAGAATTCTCAGGATAAGCCTTTGGAAACTTTGACATTTAGATGGAGAACAAAGGAAGGGGTGATTATGAAGGAGTTTGTGTAGAGGAAGTGTCAGGAAAATGGTGTGTCGTTGTAGCTAAGGTAAGCATTTTTATAAGTTTTAGAGGAGTCAAGTAAAGAGTTTATTGGATTTGGTAATGTAGAGATATTTTTTTTTTTCCTTTTTTTTGTCTTTTTGTCTTTTTGTGTGTCCGGCAACGGATCGCAACCCTCAGTGTTGCCCCTGTACCGGACTGGGGACCGGCAACGGGATTGCAGCCCTCGGCGTTGCTCCCGTGCCTCGCTCAGCCAGTGAGCGGGAACTGGTCTGTATGTGGGATC
>NW_007750850.1:7990-9726 GCF_000696425.1 Galeopterus variegatus | reverse complement strand
CTTTTTCTTCTTATTTGGCTGTAAGTTTGTATCCATTAACCAACCTCTCCCTAACCCTCCCACCCCCTATACTTCCCAGCTTCAAGTACATTTTCTTTTTTTGTTGTGCCCTTTTCTGGTTTTGTTGGACTCATAAAATAAGTTTGGAATAATTCCCTTCTCTTCAATTTTCTGGAAGAGTTTTAGATGAATTTGGTAGTAATTCTTCTTTAAGTGTTTGGTAGAATTCAACAGTGAAGCCATTAGGTCCTGGGCTTTTCTTTGGTGGGAGACTTTTCATTACTGATTCAATCTCGTTACTTGTATTTGGTCTGTGCAGATTTTTTCTTTCTTCTTGGCTCAATCTTGGTAGGTTATATGTGCCCAGGAACTTATTAATTTTCTCTAGGCTCTCCAATTGGCTGTATAGTTGTTCATAATAGACTCTAATGATCCTTTGTATTTCTCCGCTATCAGTTGTAGTGTTTCCTTTTTCACTCTGATTTTATTTATTTGGGTCATCTCTTTTTTTCTTAGTTGTTCTAGCTAACAGTTTCCCAATGTTGTTTATCTTATCAAAAAATCAACTTCTCACTTTGTTGTGTTTTTTCATCTCTATTTTGTTTAGCTCTTCTATAATCTTTATTATTACTTGCCATTAATTAATTTTCGGTTTTGTTTGTTCTTGCTTTTCTAGTTCCTCGAGGTGCAACATTAGGTTATTTATTTCAAATCTTTTGTTGTTGTTGTTGTTGTTGTATGTTTTTATTGCTATAAGTTTACCTCTTAGTACTACTTTTACAGTATCCCATAGGTTTTGGTATGTTGTATTTCTATTTTTATTTGTTTCAAGGAATTTTTTTATTTCCTTCTTAATTTCTTCATTTCTTAATTTCAATGTTGCATATTGTTCAATTTCTATGTATTTGTACAGTTTCCAAAGTTCCTCTTGTTACTGATTTCTAATTTTATTCCATTATGATCTGAAAAGACACTTGATATAACTTCCATTTTTTAAAATTTGTTGAGACTTGTTTTTTTGGCCTAACGCATATTATCTATCCTGGAGAATGTTAAATGTGCTGATGAGAAGAAAGTATTCTGCAGCTGTTGGATGAAATGTTCCAAAAATGTCTGTCGGGTCCCTTTGGTCAAAAATGCAATTCAGATTCAATGTTTCTTTGTTGATTTTCCCCTAGATGATCTGTCTAATGCGGAGAGTAGTTTGTTGAAGTCCCCAACTATTATCATATTGGAGGTCTATCTCTCCCTTCAGCTCTACTGATATTTGCTTTATATATCATTTATATTTTATCATATCGTATATATCATATATACATTTTATGGGTGCTCTGGTGTTAGGTACATATATATTTATAATTGTTATATCCTCTTGATGAATTGATCCCTCTATCATTATATAATGACTTTTTGGTCTCTTTTCATAGTTTTTACTTAAAGTCTATTTTATCTGACATAAGTATAGCTACTTCTGCTCATTTTTTGTTTCCATTTGTGTGGAATATGTTTTTCCATCCCTTCACTATTAGTCTGTTTTTGTCTTCACAGGTGAAGTGATTTTCTTGTAGGAAGCATATATTTGGGTCTTGTTTTTTAATCCATTCAGCCAGTCTATATTTTTTCATTGTGGAATTTAAATCATTTACATTCAGTGTTGTTATTGAAAGGGGTGGGCTTACTCCTGTCATTTTTGTTAATTGTTTTCTGGTTATTTTTTATATAATCTTTCTCTCAAA
>NW_007750850.1:0-5808 GCF_000696425.1 Galeopterus variegatus | reverse complement strand
CAGAACACATAATTAATTATTGTTAATTATAGATGCCTAGCACTACTACACACCAATAGAACTTATTTTTCCTATCTAGCTGTAATTTTGTGTCTATTAACCAACCTCTCACTGTTCCCCCTTCCCCTTCCCGACCTCTAATAACCACAATTCTACTCTCTACTTCTAAAAAATTCAACTTATCACTTTTAAGCTCCCACATATATGTAAGAATATGAGGTAAGAACATCTTACTTACTATGTCTGAGTTATTTCACTTAACATAGTGTCTTCCAGGCTCATCAATTTTGTTGCAAATGACAGGATTTCATTTTTTTCATGGCTGAGTAGCATTCCACTGCATGTATACATCACATTTTCTTTACCCATTCATCTATTGATGGACACCTAGGTTGGTTCCATATCTTGGCTATTGTGTATACTGTTGCAATAACATGGGGGTTTAGGAATCTCTTCAATATGCTAATTTCCTTTCCTCTATGTAAACACCCAGCATTGGGATTGCTGGATCGCATGGTAGTTCTATCTTTAGTTTTTTGAGAAACATCTATACAGTTTTCCATAATGGCTGTCCTAATTTATATTCCCACCAACAGTGTATGAGTATCCCTTTCTCCACATCCTCACCAGCATTTGTTTTTTGTGTTTTGTTTTGTTTTGTTTTGTTTTTTTGTCTTTTTGATGATACCTATTCTAACTGGGGTGAGATGATATCTATTGTGGTTTTGATTGGCATTTCCCTGACGATTAGTAGTGTTGAGTGTTTTTTCATATATCTGTTGGCCATTTGTATGTCTTTTTTGAGAAGTGTCTATTCTGGTCATTTGCCCATTTTTTAATGGGATTATTTGGAATTTTTGCTATTGAACTAAATTCCTGGTATATTCTTGATATTAATCTCTTGTCAGATGCAGAGTTTGCAACTATTTTCTCCCATTCTGCTGGTTGCCTCTTTGCTCTGTTGATTGTTTCTTTAGCTATGCAGAAGCTTTTTAGTTTGGTGTAATCCCATTTGTCTATTTTTGTTTTTAATGCCAGTGCTTTACATGTTCTCTCCACAAAATTTTTGCCCAGACCAATGTCTTGGAGTGTTTCCACTATGTTTTCTTCTAGTTGTTTTATAGTTTCAGGTCTCACATTTATTTAAGTCTTTAATCCATTTTGAGTTGATTTGGGTATATGGTTAGAGATCAAAGTCTAATTTCTTTGCGTCACAAGGCAAGATGCACTCTGGTGGTGGCTCTAATGTCAAAATGACAACATACAATAGCAGCCTGGGTCCCAGGGGGTATGGGAAGATGGGGGGAGGGGGTATGACTCAGCATGAATCCTCTCTCGAGAATAATGCAATTGTGTGGACTCCAGGCAGCTCAGTGCCTATATTGGGCTTGGGGCTTGCAAAGGCTGTGGGCTTGTCTTAAGGCTTGAATTGCAGGCATCCATGGTGGGAATGTAGGAATCTCCCACTTACTTTTTTCATGCAGTAGGGAGTCCCTCCTGTCTCCAAGTCAATCCCAGCCAGTTGCTTCATTTCCCTCTCCATGCTGCAATCCTGAGTCTCCATACCTTAGGGGGTCTTTGTCATTTCTTTGCTGAATTCCAGTCTTCTCCCCTAGACACTATTCAGTGTGTGGTTATCTATTTGTCATTGTCTTTCTTTGTGGAGGAGGCAAGTGCTGGGTGCCTCTAGTTGGCCAGCATTGATGATTCTACAGTGCTCTCTGCTTAACAGTGAATCAACAGAATTTTTAGCCATTCTTTCCTTATGCAATTGAAATCCCTTATTAATGGTAATGCCTCCTGTAGTTAGTTCTCCAGGCTCCATCAACCTCCTACCAGGAAGTTTTGTTAACAAAGCTTTATTACAGTGTTTAATTAAAATTCCAAACTATCACATAAATCAGACATTAAATGATAATCTGCATGTAGATGCTAAAACATCTGGGTAATCTTGGTACACTCTCCTTAGCTACAACTATTGATTCATATTTCCATTTCCTGGCAGATGCACAAGGCACAGGAGGCTCCTGTGTTCAGCCTCCCAGCTTTCCTGAGACATCACTGCGAATTATATCTTTAATCACCTCCCACACTCATCTTAGCTATATCTTCACTGGGTAGCTGGTCCACTCTTTCTACAACACATCCTCCTACACAACATACACTAAGCCTTGGAGGTGATTGGAAAAACCTTCCCTGAGCCCCACAACCATACCACTATCTTTCCTCTCCATTTTTGATCTTTTCCCTTCCAAGATCCTGGAAGGGCATGGGTCACCTACTGACTCTTGCTTATCATGCTTCCTTTTCACTGGAAGATTTCATCACCTATATTCCTTTCACTATAACCATTAGAAGGGTAACATTCATAATTCCTTTCACTCATGGTCACAGTTTTGTTTCTCTTCCCCAACCATCCCACTAATAACATGTACTTCTACGATTTTGTCAGGGACTTTCCTCCTGTCTTGTCTCAAGGCTTTTTCTTTGATCTATAGTCTCCTTTTCATATCACATCTCTCACATTTATGGTTGTGACTTTATACAGGATTACTATAGCATTACATAGTAAATAACGACAGGCACAAAATTCATATTGAGAAATAGAAAGGTTTAATTGCTGTAAATGCTGCTGTTTATACAGAAGGGTAAACACACAGAAAGTTATTTATCTTTACCTCTGAGCAACAACTTGGGCATCTCTACAACCAATCAGTGTCTTTTTTACTCAGAATTTGGCTTATAACAATAAGAGTTAATATTTCAAATTGTGAAATAAGGCAGTCCCTTTATAGGTCTACTGGAATACGGATCGAAAAAGCCATAAAATATTAATTAATATCAATTATCTCCACCTTTTTTATTCACTCAGGGATTCCAGGTTTGAAACCTTTAGCACATGTCATAAAACCAAAATAAATTTCAAAATGAAAGCAAAGTTCACCACTGCAAAATTTCTAGAAAATTTGTGATTTATAATCCACAGTACCTACTGCTGTGCTTAACACATAGTGAGTTCTCAATATGAGACTGCTGAATGGATGAATAAGTTAATAAATTCACAGTGTGAGAAGAAAGTAGTAAGCGTCATTTCCATACACTGCACATGCAAATTCACCATTACTTCCAAGTCAGAACATATATGCTGTCTCTTGAATGAGTGCCCAGCATTTTGAAAAGAAGTAGATAATTGAATGTAGAACAAGGTAAAACCCATCGTGATGACACATCTCCATGCTGTTTGGCTTCATTTTTCTTCTGCCTGTCACAGCTCCCAAACTTCCTGTCAGAACTCATTCTGTCTTCCTTATTGAAACTATTATTCAACGTCAAGGTATCTTGCAAGAAAAAACATAAATGACAGGGAGGCTGATACTTTGCATTCATTCCTCTTGAAGACAGCTCACAAGTCCATCCTTCGCCTTTCACTTCTGTGAACTGTTCACTGCTCATTCACCAATCAGCATCTCTCCCACCTTGCCTTAGGAAAACTTTTCCTATCCTGACTTAGGGAAATATATATCTCAATAATGAGTGGAATACCAAGGGGCAAAATAAGTACAACTTCAATTGTTTATGGGGTAACATCATTCTTTTTTCACTTTATAAATTCTCTCAACCTCAGACAAGCAGCAGAACTAAAGCTGGGATTCACAGACTTGAGATTCTGTGTCTTAACTCTGGGATTATCCCTACTCTAGAGAGAGGAAAGCCTAAAGCTTTGGTCAATTCTAGAACATTCTCACTCTTGGGAGAATGAGGGAACCTATTTGGCACAGCTGTCCAGGAACTTGAACCTGCTCCTTGGAAATGTGGTGGGTACAGTTTGACCCAGAATCCCAGATTGAAACGAATTCTATTTTTGAATTCAAAACCTACCTGCTTACAAGAGTAAGAAGAAACTAGGGGGGTGGGTCACAATATCACATAGATGACTCCCCTCTTTGTTTCAAACTATGTCTGGGTTAGACTTAGATGCAGACCAGATGCTTAGAATAGGTTATAGGGGCACCAGTTTTTATAACATTGGTTCCACAGCATTTATTGCTTCACCAAGCACTGCAAGGATAAGGTCACCTGCTTGCTTCTTCCTCAAGCAACAATGTGCAACAAGTATGAGCCTGTTGTGCCCTCCAGCCCACCTATGTACTTTAATAATATAGGAAAGATATATGGGCATTTTCTATAGAAGGTCACTTAAGATGAAGGCAGTTTGTCTCAGTTTAGCTGTAGAGTCATCACCAGTTCTAGCTCATCTAAAAACTAAAAACTAGAATTCTTCCATAGCCTTTGAGCACCAGCAAAAACCAATCTCCCTCAGGTCTGGAGAGACACAATTTACAGAAATTTACAAAAATTATATTAATTTACAATGAATTCACTGTTATTTGCAGTGTTACATAATCTGGTTGAACACTATTGTATAGCAGGAAAATAAGTAATTGGCTCTGTGATTTAAGAGAAATTGCCAGTGTTTGATTTGAAAAAAAAAATCAAGATTTAAATACTGTTGCTGGGGCCAGCCCGGTGGCGCACTGCTACAGTGCGCCGCTTGGAAGCGCGCCGGCGCTCCCGCCGAGGGTTCGGATCCCACATACAGTCCGGCCGCTCACTGGCTGAGCGTGGTGCGGGGGCAACACTGAGAGTTGCAATCCCGTTGCTGGTCCCGGTCTGGTGCGGGCGCGACACTGAGGGTTGCGATCCGTTGTCGGTCACGAAAAAAGACAAAAAAAAAGGAAAAAATAAATAAATACTGTTGCTGATTCCATATTGGGAGATAAGATGCTCAATATACAAAGAACCCCCCTCCCCCATCTCACCACCATCACTAAAGTATGGTGGTTCAGCCTCTTTGGTCATGAGAAAGTCACCAGACCAAGTGCTGCCAGTCTCCCCTCATCTAGAAAGGAAGCTACCCACAGAGACTGGAACATGGTGTACTTCAAAGATGAAAGAACGAAGTTTGCCCCAGGATGCCTATCCACATGCCACGCCGGCAACACCCACACATAAATCAGGCTTCCAAATCAGCACTTCACTCTAGTGTCTCCATGCCTTTTGATTGGTCCTGACTTCTATCCTTTAAATCTAGTGCAGCCTCATACACCCTTGGGTGGTGGAGTTTTCTATTTCTCCCACAGCTGGATCCTCCCAGAACATTAAACCAAATCTGGCCTACTGGGTTTTTGTTTGTGGAAAACAACTACCAGCCTATGAAGATAAAAGTCACAGGCCATTTTCTAAAAATTGGATTAAAGGAAAAAGAGTACTCTTATCCTAGATCAGTGCAAGGAATCTCCCTAATATCTTTGAGAAATGTTCCTTCTCTGTGTGGAAGTCAATCTTTACTTGTCACACAGTATGTGATGACCATGGGGAAAAAGTAAAAAAGATACCACATTCCTGTGGTTTGCAACTGGCTCTCCCAGAATTTTCTTTCACCTCCTACTCCCAGGTCTCTATGGTAAGCTAATAATTTTCTTTAATTTTTTTGAAATATAATTGATTACACATATTTGCAGGGTACAGAGTTAAATACCAATACCTGTGTACAATGTGTGATGATCAAATCAGGATAATTAGCATATTCATCATTACAAAACATAATCATTCTTTGTGTCTATTAACCAATTTCTTGAGAACTCCCCTCCCTCTCTCTCTTTCCCACCTCTAGTAACCATAGTTCTGTTCTCTTATTCTGAAAGTCCAACATATTATTGTAATTGTTATTTCTTTTTTTCTTTCTTTTTATTTATTCATTTGTTTGTTTGTTTGTTTGTTTGTTTTAGCTCCCACTTATAAATGAGG
>NW_007750849.1:0-9726 GCF_000696425.1 Galeopterus variegatus | reverse complement strand
CCCCCCCCCCCCAATCTCTGGCAATTATCCTGTATTTAAGGAACCCAAGATATCATATAAATTTTAAATTTTAAATTATCATATGGAGTTTAAAGAGGCATGGGATCTAGGATTTCAAGGAAGGGGGCCTAAAGCTTCTAAAGTCTGAGATGAGAAGGCTCTGGGGATATGTATGCTAAGTTCCCTGGATCTGCAGAACAGAGCCACTGGGAGACAATTTTAGAATCAGAGAAAAAACAGGAATATGAACTGGGCAGGACATACATCAGGAAAAGGGAGAAACAGGGATAGGTCTTGGGCAAGAGTTCAATCTCTCACAGGCCCCATCCACCCAGCCCCAATTGTGGAGGATACTGACATTAATGAGACAGAAATAAAACACATGTATTTCACAGGGCCAAAGCCTGTAGTTTAGAAGGACCAAAGTCCTATAGTGCAGAGGACCAAAGTCCTTAGTTTAGCCTGTAGTGTAGAGGACCAAAGTCCTTAGTTTAACCCAAAGCCTGTATCTTAGAAGGACCAAAGTCCCGTAGTGTAGAGGACTAAAGTCCTTAATTTAGGAAGCCAGAGCCTCTAGCTTAGGGGGCCACAGCCCAACTCTTTAGGAAAACATGTAGAAGTGCTAAGATTGGAAAAGACCAGAAAACTTTCACAGGACTAAAACCTTTGATGTAGATAAGAGAATTGAAGCACAGCAAAAAGTGATTGCTCTGGGGGCATTTGCCCTTAGTGCAGCTAAACCTAAATGATGGGAAAGTATGTGAGCTAAAATCTTCAAGGATATTCTGCTAGTTAGTGCTTGGGGGACATTCCACATCTCACCCTAAGCTGTTTCTTTGAGTTTCTTGGAGAGCTAAGCACTATGGTTATTGGCTCCTTATTTATTTTTGTACATCACATAGCTTAGTTTTATAACTCCTTTTGATGGTAAATTGCTTGAACTATTTTAAGTTACACTTGCTTTAATGAAGACTGTCATGTAGACAGTTTGTTTATGTTTTCACTATGACTGATCAACCACCTGTTTTTCTTCTGTAACTTTCTTGTCCTTACAATAAAAACTAAAGCAAAACCTGACTTGGGGCTGTGCCTGGCTCTCATCTCTTGAAGGAGTTTTCCCTGGGTGCAGTCCCTTCGGGCTTTTCATTGCTCTGAATACATGAGCTCTGGGTAATCTTTTGCATCTCCATCACTCTGCAAGGATAGTGACGTGCAATCTCCACCCTTCCTTCCCCCTGTTCACATTCTAGCACTCAAGTCCACATGAATCCCAAAGACTCAAGCCTGGCATTTCCCTATTTGAAGAGAAAATTCAGTGTAACAGAAACTTTGAGATATCCTAGTACAGATCTCCTTGCCTAGTTTGCTGCACAAACTGGTGATGAAAAAGCAAAGTTCAAGTCCATCACACACACACACGCGCACACACAGAAACACACAACCCTAATAAGAGATAACTATTAAGATTTGATTGATATATACATAGATGGATTGATGGGATCTGGCTGTTTCTGGGCAAATATTTACATTGCCAGTATAAATTGGCACAAGGATTATGGAGTATATCTACCCTATGATCTTTGTATTTTATTTCATGATACATACTAGACCAGTTTTCCCAACTGTGGAATACAATCCATCCAAACTCATAAATTAGACTAAGAAACAGAAAAAGCCATCTTTTAATGGCTTGCAAGAGAGTTACCTTGTTCATTTTTTGCTAACAAATTTAATGTAAAATACAGACATGATTTTTTCATACTTTAAAATGCATCTCAAGAAAAATAGACGTGGACTCTATAACAGCTATACCTATGTGAGAACTAAAAAACGTAAACTTACTTATTAATATCATTGACTAATTGGCCCACATTCCCACAATGTCCCAGGTTGTCAAACCAAGATTGAATGAAAAATGAGAATGCCACGTCGCTGTCACTAGGACACAGATCAGTCCCGATCCATCAGGTCCTGGTCTCCTGGTAACAGTGAGGCAGGACAGAAGAGGGACATGCCCCAGGGAGGCTGCCCCATGAATAGTCAGGCTAAGTAAACATTAGCCACCTCCGGGTTTAGCAGTTAATGAACCCACAACGAGCTAACACCTGCTAACAGCAGCTTAACCACCCTTCCCCCAAACAGGAAACAAAATCAGGAAGACCACAACCCCTGCGCACCAAAAAGAAACAAACCTATGTACAAATAACCGAGGATATATCTTCCACACGTGGCGCTAGACCGAAAAGGGCAAACTTAAGGGAACACTGAGCCCTGTGCACGAGCTTTTCCTTCACAGCCCCTCACTGTGCATGCAAGGACGCAAAGAGCCTGCACAGCAGGAAGCACCAGAACACCCTCTTCCTCCCCCTTTCCTTGAATATTTCTCCCCTAATTAAGATAGAGACCCTTTCTCTCACAGAAATCAAGATATAATCGGTCTTCCAGAAAAACCACAGCGCTCTTGACGCGCACACTCCTGCAGCAACTTTCCCTTTGCAATTAACTTTGAATGGGAAGGTGACTCCGCCGTGTGGACGTGGAGTTATTGTGGGTTCCCGACGGGATTCTTCGTCGGAGAAATCCAAGAACCTGCGTCTCCAACATCAACAGGACTCCCTGCTGGGAAAAGAAACAAAATCTTCTCTTTTGGTTCCTAAAGAAAGGCCGGAGTATCTGCGGGAAATGAGGTCGCCCAGTCCAACGACGTCCCAAGGGCGGGGCTGGAAAACGTCCTTCTTGCTTCTTCTGCGCATGTGCCGCTCCGCTCATTCTGCCCTCTGGGAAATGAAGTTTTGGCCTCCATTGAGGTCATCAGAACGGGACTGGGACGGGCTGTTCCGGCTTCCAGCTGCGCATGTGCGGCTCCGGCCACTCCCGCCATATTTACCCGGGGACTCTGGATCTTCTCCCTTCCGCTGCTGCTCCGGGGACTCTCCCGTCTGTGAAGGTGGTCGGAGAGTGACAGAGGAGCCTTGTGGGAGGGACTAGGGGGCGGGTCGGGTGTCCCGGAGCTTGGCCGAGCTGCAGCGCGGGACGCCTCAGGTGGGTGGGGCCTGGCGGGGCCGGGAAGGGGCAGCCGGGTGCGCGTCACCTGCCGCGTGGCCGGAGGATCCGCGCCGCTGCTGGGAGGCCGGGCGCACGCTCCGGGCTGCACGAGCCGGTTCCCGGAGTTCCGAGGACGGGGAGCGAGTTCCGGGGTGCGACAAGACTTGGGTGGGGGGTGCGGCGAGTTCGCACGGCAGCCCCGCCGGGAGGGAGCCTGGTGCCGGCCTGCGGGCCCTTCACTTCTCCCGTCCGGGACGTGAGCCTGCGACTGCCAGAGAATCGCGCCCGGGTGTCCGTGGAAACGCCTCTGAGGTGTGTGCGGACCCAGCGTTGCTATGACGCGGTTGTGCTTGTGCGGCGTCGTGGTGTCTCTGCAGCGGTGCCGTTTGTGGTCCCCTGCGGCTCTGCTGGTGTGCGTTTACGGAAGTGTGTGGGTGACCTAGTTTCTAGGGACAGGGACTTCTAAGAGGGAGATTGGGGTTCTGGGTGAAGATGGCCCGGTTAACTTTGGGGTAAGGAGGGGTTACGAAGTTGGAAGGAGGGAGCCCTGTGAGGAGGAATCCTGCCTCAGAGAACAACCCCCTGGCCTGAATCCTCTCGGTAGCATCTCAGAGCAGAGGCAAGAGTCCCCGAAAAGTGGAGATCCCAGCTCTGCAAGCCCGCGCGAGAGTGGTCGGGAGTTGATTAATAATACCTCATTCGATAGCTGTGGGAGACTGGGTGACACTGGAAGGTTTCCGGCAGGGAAAGGTGAGTTTGGTCCAGGAGACCTGGCGAGGGCCCAGGAAATGTTCCTTATTCAGGGGGGCTTGAAGGTGTTCTCCGGGTGGAGAGGATCTGTCCACAGTGCTCGCTAAACACTCCCATTCCTTCAGTCTTCCCGCACTTCCTCTCAAACCTAGCCTGTCACCAATTTTGGCACCTAGAGATAATGCTGATGGTCCCTCTATCTTCATAGTTTTTTCTGGTAGTTGAAAATAGTTGGATTTGAGGAAATGTGACTTGCCCAGGGTCACATCATTTGTTGATGGTAGAGGTCCTGCCTTTTTGGCTAGTGTTCTCCATTTTGTCACACTTAAGTCAAAACAAGTATTTGTTTTCTTTTGAGATTAGTTTTGTCATGTTGAAGTCAACTTAGACAAACATTGGTTTAACCTATGTTGGCTTAAATATGCCTATTCTTTTTTATTTCCAGCACTTTCTGTCAATTATCTCACTTCAAAGGGTAAGTAATACAGTTGTTTCCCAGTTAATGTCAGTAACCTGTTCTTGAAAATTGTAAATTCTGAAGGAATAAAATAGGAGCCTTTTTTCCATTACTTAAAATGGGAGAATTACACTGCATCTTCCTTCCACTCAAAACCAATTTTTTAAAATGCAGTTAAAATATAAGGTGCTTCAAAAGGTTCATGTAAATATTCCTTTTCTTTTTTCATTCCATTTTGCTATAAATTTTTTGAAATACCCTGGTACAGTGCAATACTCACTTATGAGTAACAGACCCTTTTTGTCTTTATTTTTAAAAGTGAACAGACTTTATATAGTGTACAAAAAAAATACTGATTTGCAAACAATTGGTTTTTATGATTCACATGGCTTGTATTAGTACCAGGAACCTTACTAAAGATCATCCAGTTGGAATTCGTTGTGATTTTCAAAACTTCCACATGTGGTCCTAAAATTATGTTGATTGTTTTTGAGATGTAATTTAAGACTTTCTTCCTCACATAACTGTGTTAAAAAACATACTGAGTCTCTGGGCTTAAATTAATATTTAATATTAATTTAATCAGTTAATATTTTCTGTGTAAGAAACCATTGAAAACTCAATGTCTTAAAAGAAAAAACAAAAATCCACCATTTTATTTGCTTGAAGATCTATGGATCTGCATTTTGGAGTGAGCTCAGCTGGGATGTTTCTGTGCTAGTGTTGCTGTATTACCAATGAGGCTTTGGTTACCAGATGCCTTAACTGAGGCTGTTTGGCTCAAGATGGGTTCACTTACATGTCTTGTGGTTTGTGCTGAGTGTTGGCTAGGCCTTGTCTCTCCAACATTTTAGCCAGGGCTTCTTTGCAAAATGACAGTGTCCAAGAAAACGAGCACCAGTTTTTTTCAAACCTATGTTTGCATGACATTTTCTAATGTGTCATTGGCCAAAACAAGTCTCATGGCAGAGCCCAGTATATTGTTGCAACATAATATATGAGGGCTTGAATGCAGGGAGAACTGTCACTGGATAACATTACTAGAATAGTGTAACATCACAGGAAATATACATTATGTTTTTTATCTATATCATTATGGGTAAATATGTTTGGTTGCAATATGAATACTTTCCACATATATAGGTATATATAAAAGAAAGATGTGTTGTAGTGGAAGCAGTTATCTGGAGTCCTGTGTGAAATTGTTACATTAAGAGAAAAATAATTAATTAGTCTAACTGTATTTCTATAACATAAATTTCAGTGAAAACATGATTTTTTTATGTTTAAATTATTAAGTTGTGTTTTTCGGTAACATAGATTCTCACTAAATCAGTAGGTAATTTATGTTTTCATTAACCCCAAAATAGTGTGTCTGATGTATACCAATTAATGTACTTGTAGATGCATCTTTAATAGGCATAAGGGGAGGCATAAAGACATAAACGGAGGCTTTTTTTTTTATCTTCCAGGTAATGTGTAGAGAGTTTTGAATATGGGAATCTAGAACTGAGACATAATTCTCTCCTAATCCTCTTGGCTCACCTTCTCTCACAGCTATCCTGCCGGAGTGTGCTCTATGTATTTGCAAGAGCAACAAAAGAAGAGTAATTGTCTTGTGAGTTATTTATTCCTTACTTTTTAAAATGGTGTTATTTGAGCTTTATTGGATGCATGAAATAAGATGGAAAAGTAGAAATTCGTAAAACATAGCTCAAAAGAAATGTACATACATAAGATAAAATTGGCATGTAGATATAGCAGAGTATAAGACCTCAGGGTTGCCTAAGTTGAGTGAAAATTTATTTGTCTGTTCTTTCTGATGTCATGGCAGAAAGGCACTCACATTTCTTACAGGACTGGAATAAAACCCAAGAAGAGCATGTGCTAAATTCTCATGGGATATGAACACTTGCTGGCACCAAACAAAGTCTGAAACACTGTCTGTAGGAAAGTTTTTCACTACCAGCCTGGAAATGAACACTTTCAGTTTTCTGCAGTAGAAATGATTATCTAGTGCTAAAGGATAAGTTGCTTCATAAGGTTTTTCTGAAGTTTCTAAAATAGTGTGGTTCCAGACAGCTTTTGGAAGGCTGTACTAGAGTCATGGATGAAGCCTGGAATTATAACAAAATTACCCTAAAATCTTATGACCATTCTCTAGTCTTTGCCTAACTTGAATTTTCTGCCACATTCAAAACTACTGTTCATGATCTTCTCCTGGAAATTCTTCTATGTTCATTTCTCTCAGGACCTCAGTGATGGTTTTCTTTCTTTTCCCCTGAATTTTTCTACTTTCTTCTCCTTAACATAGCTCATCAGAGTGCTCCATTCTGGGCCCTATTCTTGTCACTTTGCAGTTCTTTTTGGCCAATTCAGTCCTCTGTAGTTTGCACTCTTATGTCTCTCCACCTTGTATTTCTTCCCCAGTCTTTTGACCATAGGTTGAACTCTCTGATGAATGCTTCTTTGTAGCTATCCAAAAGGGTCCTCAAGGTCAACAAATCCAAAATGAAACCCTCATTTCCCTTTTTTCTCTTACATATGCTATTGACTGAAGCCAATGAAATGGGATTTCTCCTGGACTCCTCCCTGTTTTTCAGCTCTAATGTTATTTGGTGGCAATTCCTGCTAGTTTTGTTTGTTCTTTTCATTGTATTCTAATTTCTATGGGGGGTGGTGCTGTTGGTACTTAAAAAAAAGTCACTTTGTTCCATTGGAAAGGTCATTATCATCAAAACCTAAAAGGTGTGTTTGCTCATGATGACCTGTGCTTCTAGCCAGCACATGTGGTGACATCCTTAGGAATCTGAGGGGAGAAAGCATTCAGGAGTTGGTGGGATGCTTGTGAACAAGGGTCAGTAAACACAGGAAGCATTCATAGTTTGAAACTTTTGGTTCTATAAATTTATGTCAGTTATTCTGTCTGTAGTTTTTATTAATATACCATTGTCTGTTTATAGTTCAAAAAGACCTGTCATGTTTTTAAACATTCTTAAATTTACCCCTCTTGCTACAAATTCTACCACATACAGAGTAAACTTTTTCCCTCTCAAGAGCCATAGAAATCTTTTGCTCTTATGGCACTGGCTGAATGCCCAACTAAGTCAGGTCCAGTGGCCTGTCATCTGCCCCTCCACACACACAGAGCACGTGGTGAGTACACTGATACGGTTATAGGGACACTTCCCTTCAGACAGGGTCACTGGGAAGGGGAGGCACCCACTATCTGGGTGTTCTGTTATAAGCAACAGGAATGGACTAATACAGTGTTTAATGTGTATCCCTATGGCAGCATATTGTTGGGTCTTACTTTCTTATCAAATCTGACAGTCTCTGACTTATGTATGTTGCTTTGCCTCACACGGATTTGTTGCCTCTCTTCCCCTGGGTGATGGAGATGCAAAAAGGATTACTCAAAAACCATTTCTTCCCAGGAGTGAGAGACCCCAAAGGGGTTAATTTCCCGGAACCCTGAAGAGAGAGGCATTCCTTCCTTTGGAAATTATCCACAAACTGGGGTCTTCTCTCACTATTTATTCTCCAGGCCAGAAAATTACCGAAAAGGAACATAGGTGGTTACAAAAAGAACAGTAAGATAATTGTCATGGCAATAGTCATTAGGTTTAATTGCACCAAGGGCATCTGTCCTTGGAGCCAGCAATTATGCTGTGTTACAATTCTTATCTACAGCAGAGACTTTAGCCTGGGGAAAGTTTCCTGTCTTTCACAATCTTCAGCAATTATGCTGTGTGACAATTCTTATCTACAGCAGAGACTTTAGCCTGGGGAAAGTTTCCTGTCTTTCACAAGCTTAATATTTCTGTGTGTAATTTTAGAAAGTTAGGCTAAACCTGTGACCACAGGGCTTTGGAAAATAGGCCCTGTGAAATACATTTGCTTTATAAATGTTAGTGCTCTCTACATATATATTTAGTCTAATTCCATTTAAACTAATTATTAATAAGGTTGGATTTAGGCTTGCCATTTTGCTACATATTTTCTATTTGTCTTTTCTGCCTTTTGTTCCTCTGCTTTTCTGATTCTAACTTCTTTTCAGTTAATCAAATATTTTTTAAAATATTTTCATTTGGTTCATCTATTGGCTTTTAAAATAGTTTTTAAAAAAAATTTTGATATATAACACATAGCATGATATTTAACAGTTGACCCATTTTTTAACCTTTAAGTAATGTTAAGTATATTCACACTATTGTGCAAGAGATGTCCAGAACTTTTTTATTTTGGAAACCTGAAACACTCTACCCATTCAATGACAACTCTCAATTTCCCCTTCTCCCAGCCTCTGAGAAGCACCATTCTACTTTGTGTTTTAAAACTTTGACTTATGTCAGTGAACCCTTACAGTACTTGTCATTTTATAAGTGGGTTATTTCACTTTGCAAATATTCTCAAGTTCCTATGTCAAGCATATGTCAACATTTTCTTTCATTTTATATCTTCGTGCATATATAAACAAAAGGTGGTGTGCATATATATAATCCACGGATGAATATTTGGGTTGCTTGTACCTCTTAACTATGTGACTAATACTGCTATGAACATGGATGTGCAAATATCTTTTTGAGATTTTGCTATCAATTAAAAAAAAAAAAAGTATCTGAGCAAGAAAAGGAAAAAAAAAAAAAAAATTCACTCATTGGGTAGCCCCCAGAGTTCAAATAGATTCAGAGGGACTCCACTGCTGCTGCATGGGCAGTTAAAATTTATAGACAAAAAAATAACAAACAGAAAATGGAAGTGAGATTTATAACAGTTGACTGCATGTAACTGTCTGATACTCAGCTGTCATTACAGAAAAACACTTCTAAGTGAGGCTTTTGATTTGTTTAGTACTAAGTTAGGTTGTGATTCATACATAAGAGCTCAAGTATGAAAGTATGGAGGCTTTGTCAGGCCCAATTTTAGTTTGATTTAATCCACCTTTGGTCAGCCTCTCAATTTTGAGAGATTGACTGAAACTTTGGGCATTGACATTACTCTGTCACCATCACAAATGACTTATATGGTCTCACTGTGGAATTTACCAGTTGTCTTTGATTTCAATGTGGAGTTCACCAGTGTTAACATTACACCAGCTGACCAATTCTTTATGTTACTGCTGGTCTAGTTGAAGTGAGTCCATTTTTTGCTTGATGGGTGGTTATACACAAAACATTTAAGACGTGAGTGAATACAGCACACCAGGGGCACTACGATGACTATGCAAAGGATAATAGCCGAAGTCCAGAGTGTACTCTTAAAACAAGAGTTCTTATGAAATGAGCTAAGCCAAAACAGACAATTCACGGTTCATGCAGTATACGCAGTTCAGCAGCATGTGAGTCTAATTGGTCATACTACTTTTTAGGGATATGGTAGCAATTAAGGACCATAGTTCTCTGTGAAGTGGCATTCCAAAATATGGAACCAACCTAAGTGTCCATTGATGGATGACTGGATAAGGAAAACAT
>NW_007750848.1:9345-9728 GCF_000696425.1 Galeopterus variegatus | reverse complement strand
AACAATGAGATTCATCCTGTAGGTTATCTTTTTAAAAGTTGATATGAAAAAGAGAGAGAGAGAAAAAAAAAAAGAAAAGAAAATACCAGGGGTTATTGTCTCTGATTTAAAATAACCAAATTATCTAACAAAGACAATTCATAAGACTAATTAAATCTTACTAAAGACATGCTGGGAAAGAGAGAGAAATTTGAATTTAGACTGGAGACTAGATGAAAAGATGTGTTAATTATTAATTTTCTTAACCTGGTAATATTGTGTTTATGTAACACAATGCCTTAATCATTACACATTTCATGATAAATTATGGAAATGTAAAGTATCAATGATGCCCACAAATACTTTTCAAGTCTTTCAGTTTAATGTGTACATGTACATATATT
>NW_007750848.1:6810-7323 GCF_000696425.1 Galeopterus variegatus | reverse complement strand
ATATGAGATTAAAAATCAAATCAATTTTTGTCCCATAATCATTCACTTTACTCTAATTTATGCTTTTATGAAGGCTGATATACTTTGAAAGGATAATTTATTTTCGTTTTTTTTATTTCAATGATCTTTGTGAGAATTACACTGTTTCATTGTTGTAGCATAAGAAAACATCTTAAATTGCATAAAAATACCATATTTATCTATTTCTCTTAATTTGCATATGTCTCCCTATGCTTCAACTTTTATGTTACTGAAGTATATTACAAACACTTCTTTCAACCCTGAAAGAGGGAATATTATATATGTTATAATTATTATTACATATAATATTATATATTATATATAGTCATCCCTCAGTATCTGTGGGAGATTCGTTCCAGAATTCCCTACAAATACCGAAGTCTGCAAAAGCTCAAGTCCCTTATACGAAATGTCACAGTATTTGCATATAACCCATGCACATCCTCTGTATACTCTAAATCATTTCTAGATCACTTATGATACCAAACATAA
>NW_007750848.1:4889-6490 GCF_000696425.1 Galeopterus variegatus | reverse complement strand
CTAACATATGTTAGACTCTATTATTTGAGTTATTATTCATACTAATACAGGCAATCTAAGTAAAATATATACAAAAATGCCTGGCACATATATGTACTTAATAAATAAATGTCATTTATTAGGATATAAGAATAACTACTCTAATTATTATTGCCATATCCTGGGACTCATGTGTAAGTGCTATAGTCTAAATTTAACATTTGGTAGACACAAATATCTGAAGTAGTTAAAATACATAGTATTTTCAAGAGAGAAATGATAGAATAAAAAGAGGAGATGAATAAAGTTAAATATCTGAATCACAAAAATTGTTTAAGGTGGCATGAAGTTTGTAGGGTAAAACAAAATAAATTAAAATGGAAGAAATCAGGATTTAAGATTCAAAAGTCAATTAATCTACTCCATCTCATCAACAGGCTGAAGAAAAAAAATCGCATGATTATACCAACAGATGCAGAGAAAGCATTTGACAAAATCCACATCCATTTATAATAAAAACTCTTAGTGAATCAGGAATAGAGGGGAACTTCTTCAAAGTTCTTTATAAAGAACAAAGACAAAAAAACCCTACAGTTAACATTGTACTTAACGGTTAGAAACTAGAAGCTTAACTGCTATGATCAGGAACAAGGCAAGGAATTCCCCTCTCACTCCTCCTTTTCAACATTATACTGGAAAGTGTAGCTATTAAAATAAGACAAGTCAAGGAATTAAAAGATATAGATATTGGAAAGGATGAAATTCACCTGCCTTTATTTGCAGATGACATAATTAACTATGAGAAAAATTCAAAAGAATTGACAAAAAAAAAATGACAAAAAAAAAAGTCTTGGAACTAATAAGCAATTACAGGAAAATTTCAGGATGCAAGGTTTAAGTACTAAAATCAATCACTTTTCTTATAAAATCGCAATGAACAAATGGAATTTGAAATTAAAAACACAATACCATTTAAATTAGCACCCCTCAAAATGAAATGTTTAGGTACAAATCCAAAAAAATATGTACAAGATCTTTTTGAGGAAAACTATAAAATTCTGGTAGAAGAAATCAAAGATGAACTAAGTTAATGGAGAGTTACTCCATGTTCATAGATAGAAAGACTAAACATTGTAAAGATATCAGTTCTTCCCAATATGATCTATAAATTCAACATAATTAAAATCAAAGTATTGATTAAATCAAATTAATAAAATCAACAAATTGATTCTAAAGTTTATATTGAGAAGGAAAAGACCCAGAATAGCCAACACAATATTGCAGAACAAAGTCAAAAACTGACTCTATGTGATTTCAAGACTTACTATGAAGCTGTATTATTTAAGACACGTGGTATTGGTGAAAGAATAGATAAATAGATTAGTGTAACAGAATAGAATGCCACCAAATAGACTCACATAGATACAGTGAACTGATCTTCAACAAAGGAGCAAAGGGGCCGGCCTGGTGGCGCATTGCTACAGTGCGCTGCTTGCGAGTGCGGCGGCACTCCCGCCAAGGGTTCGGATCCCACATACAGATGGGCCGCTCACTGGCTGAGCGAGGTGCGGGCGCAACACCTAGGGTTGCAATCCCATTGCCGGTCCTGGTCCGGGACGGGC
>NW_007750848.1:2820-3930 GCF_000696425.1 Galeopterus variegatus | reverse complement strand
GTTGGTTCCTTAGGTTGCAGCTAGTGTTTTTTTTTGTTTGTTTTCTTTTCATGATTGTCATTTTTATTATATTGGTGGGATTTGATTTTGCTTGGATTATTATGGCTATGGTAATTATCTTTCAGGGTCCAATCCCAGTACTCCCTTGTGAATTTCTTGTAAGGATGGTCGTGTGGTGGTGAACACCTGCAGTTTTTGTTTGTCTGAGAAATATACTATTTGCCCTTCATTTCGGAAGGACAGCCTNAAACAAAAAAACAAAGGAGCAAAGACAGTCTTAATAAATGATACTGAAACAACTGAGCATGCAGAAAAATAAATCTACATGCAGATCTTGCCCCTGTCACAAAAACTAACTCAAAATGGATCCCAGATCTAAATGCATAGAGAAAAAGTGTAAAACTCCTAGAAGATAACATAAGAGAAATTCTGGGTGAACTTGGGTATAGTAATGACTTCAGATACAGCACCAAAAGCATAATTCATCAAAGATATAATTCATAAGGTGGATTTTATTAGAATTGGAAAAATAAAATTCTGTACAAAAATACTTTCAAGTGAATAAGAAGACAAGCCAACGACTAGGAGAAAATATTTGCAAAGACATATCTAAAAAATGACTGTTATCTAAAATACACAAATAAATATTAAAACTCAGCAATAAGAAAATAAATAACCCAATGCCTTACCAACAGAATATAGAGAAAGCAAATAAGTATATCAAAAGATGCTCAACTTCATATGTCATTAGGGAATTACATATGAAAACGACAATGAAACTCCTTTCACACCTATTAGAATGCCCCAAATCCGAAACCCTGAAAACATCATGTGTTGGTGAGAATGTGGAGCAACAGGAATTCTCATTAATTGCTAGTGGGAATGTAAAATTATACAGCTACTTTGAAAGACAGTTTGGTGATTTCTTACAAACTAAATATACTTCTACCATACAACCCAGAAATTATACTCCTTGGTATCTCCCTAAAAGTATTGAAAATTTATGTTCACACAATCCTGCACGGTGATGTTTACAGTAGTTGTATTTATAATTGTCAAAACCTGGAAGCAACCGAGATGTCCTTCAGTACATGAGTGGATAAACTGGAT
>NW_007750848.1:1494-1794 GCF_000696425.1 Galeopterus variegatus | reverse complement strand
AAATGACACAAAATTTTCATTTCAACATACATAGGACCTTGTTTATTTTTGTACATAAGAGAAATACAACATGAAACAGGTTTACTTACATTTTCTACTTTTTAAATGCCTTAGTTGGAAAGTGACACTCTGTACTGATGATTATATTTCTTGGCAAGAACTAGTCACATGGCAACACCTGGAAGCAAGAGCAACTGGGAAATACAGTATCTACCTTTTCTATATTTTCCTAGTGACAACTATAGATGAAGTAAGAGGACCTGCATTTTTGTAAATGATTATCTGTTTCTACTTCAGAGA
>NW_007750848.1:0-690 GCF_000696425.1 Galeopterus variegatus | reverse complement strand
GAGTTGAGAGTCATTGCGAGAGAGGATTCAAGGACAGTAGACAACAAGGTGAGTCACCATGCCATTTACGGCCACAGGGAACCCTGGAGAAAGACCACAATAGGTAGTTCTAGTGGAATTAGGATTAAATAAAAATTCTAGTTTGGGAAATTTTGGTTTTCAGATGCCTGAAAGATTTCCAGTAATCTCTTACATATAAGAATCAAGAGCTCTGAAAGGAGACCAGGGCTGGTGAGATATAATCACAATTTATTTAAACTTTCGTAGTATACCCAATATCCATTTCTACAAGAAGTAAATACACTCAATGATTTTTGCTTAGTTTTGAACCACAGTATGTTAACTGTCACAGCACCTTTGTCTTGTCAAGGAAGGTTAGAGCACAATGATGGCATATCANCTCCACAGAATCACTGTCTTTCAAGAAAGTGAGGATGTGGAGCCAAAAATTAGGATAAGTCTTCAATAACCAGGAGCACTTTCTGAAGCCTATGCAATTCAGAAGTTTCCTGTCTAATTAAAAGAACGAACAAAATAGTTTTTTAAAAGTTAGTATTTATTTACAAGGAGAAAAATTCTAGACAAATTTTCAATCTTAAAAAGCTGATGAATACCAGATACTATTTAAAAAAATTAATTAGTAACATGACACACCTCCATAATGCCTTTCCTCTATGCTTGTTGCTTTAA
>NW_007750847.1:9259-9729 GCF_000696425.1 Galeopterus variegatus | reverse complement strand
GAGGGTCCCGTGGCAGAGGAGCTCATGCATGGCCTGGGGGTCCCTGGCTCTTGCTCTGAGTGCGAGGGGACCCTCATATCATGCTGGGCATCACCCCTGTGACGTTCATGTACCCATTCATTTCATCCTGGAAATGACCCTGTGATGTTGATATTGTTATTATTGTCCCTGTCCTGCGGAAGAGGAAACTGAGGCACAGAGCTGTCACCAGCTTCCCCTGCTGGGATGTGAACCTGGACTCCGGCTTGCCCCTTGCCCCTCATGGGGCACCCAGAGGAGGTGGCCGGGGTACCCCATTAGGACCCTCGCTGGACTGCACCGCCCCGTCCTGTCTGCTGGTCTTTCCCAGAAGCCTCTGTGGAGCCGTCTGGCTCAGGCGGCACTGGGAAGTGCCTGCACGTAGCAGATCGTCACCACAGACAACACAGGAAAGGGCTGTGTGCAGGTGCGGGGACACCCCATGGAAGGCG
>NW_007750847.1:5726-8123 GCF_000696425.1 Galeopterus variegatus | reverse complement strand
CAGGGCAGGGACTGGCTGGAGCTGGCAGATCAGTCACCCTGCACCTGCCTGGCTGACCAGCTCCCACCCCTCCCAACACTCTCCCGTGTCACACAGCTGCCCCTGGAGGTGAAGAGGTCATGTGCAATTCAGAGGGACGAAGGTGGGCAGTGGGTTGAATGGTGGCCCCAGGAGATGTGTCCTCCCTTAACCTGTGAATATGGCTTTACTTGGAAGTGAGCGTCTTTACAGATGTAATTAAAGTGAGGATTTTAAGATGAAATCATTCTGGATTAGGGTGGGCCCTAAGTCCAATAACAGGTGTTCTTATAAGAAAGAGAGAGCTTAGAGAGACGCGTACAGAGAGGAGACAGCTGTGTGGTGACGGAGACAGAGGTCGGAGTGATGTGGCCATGCGCCACGGATCGCCACAGACCGCCAGGCGCTGGAGAAGACGCCTGAGCAGATCCTCCCTCGGGGCCTCCAGAAGGAGCCAACCCTGCCCACACCTTGCTTGTGGACTTGCGGCCTCCACAAACCTGAGGGAATGAATTTCCGTGGTTTAAAGCCACCCCATTTGTGGTCATTTGTTACAGCAGCCCTAGAAATCTGATACCAGAAGAAAGGAGAAATTACAGGAGACGGGACATTGGCAGATACTGCTGTTGCGTGGCCAGCGTCTGTTCCCCCATTTTCTTTCTCAGCAGAACCACAGTTGTTTCAGGTGGCAATGATTTTAGCTACAGCACTCGCCTCCACAGGCTGACCTGCAGCTGAGTGGCATGTGACTTGGTCAGTAAGATTTAAGTAGAATCTAAGAAATGTGTCTAAAAAGCCCAGACTTCGTTGAAAAATGTGGATTTTTTTTTTTTTTTTTTTGCCTTTTATTCACAATCCTCTACCCTTTTTCTTGCCTGGAACTAGGACTCAAATCTAAGAAATGTGTCTAAAAAGCCCAGACTTCGTTGAAAAATGTGGATTTTTTTTTTTTTGCCTTTTATTCACAATCCTCTACCCTTTTTCTTGCCTGGAACTAGGACTCAATGCTTGGTGCTGAAGCAGCCATCATGTGACCTTGAGGTGGAATGTCCCACCACAGGAAGGGGGGAGCTTGAGTTCAAATGGGGTTGGGCTTTGAGGATCCCACCAGCCTGCTGGATTTCATGATCCTTGAGAAACACAAACCGCAGCACAGTTAGGCATCTCAGATGGGGTTTTGTAACACACAGAGATAAAGGAACCAAGTCACGTAGAAGCTCGGATTGTCAGGGACTCTAATTCTCTCACTCAGAGAAGCAAGGGAGTGTGTATGAGGAATGGGAGGCAACACACAAGGAATGTCAGGCTGTCTTCCCCACCAAATGGCCCCACCCAAGAAGAACATGGTGGCCAACGCCCAGGGGCCGAGAGCCCCCCAGGAAGCAGACGTAGCTGCCAGCTCCTGCCCCCATAAGAGTCATTTCACACCCGGCAAGCCCACCTCTTCCAGTACGTAATACCTGGGTGTGTGGGTGGCTGTGATTTTTCAACTTGGAAGGAAGTGTGGCTTTCAAGCTCCCAGCTTCTCTTTGAGTCACTGACTCCCATCTGTCACAGCAACTTAAGCCAATATTCTGAGAGAGGAAACAGCCCACGTGGAGAGGCTACCGGTCACAGGATAATCGCAGAGGAAGACGCGGAGGAGAGGCGTCTTCGGAAGCAGAGAGGGCACTGTCCTCACAAGCAGAGTCCAGAGGGGGCTGTGAGATGCGGCCTGAGAGAGCTGATACCAAACACCCTAGACACGGCTCTCTGATGCTGCAGTTCCAGCCTGGCCTGAGCATTAGTCTTTGAAGACATGGGACACACAGCCTCTGGCAGCCTGGGGAAGGGACTCAGCATCAGCCAGTTTCCCCATAATGGCAGGTGAGGTTAGTCAGGCCAACCTGTCACCCACTGAAAACCACCATGAATGTTAGATTTAAACACCACCACCACCAATTTCTAAAAAGCAATAAAAATCTGATCAAACAACAAGAAATTACTAGGCCAAAAGTGAAGGGAAGATGGGAATCTGGAGAGATGAGTGAGCATATAATTTGCTTTCTGCTCCCCAAGGGGGTGTTCTCAATACTGCAAACTTGAAATTTCAAAGGGGGAGGAAGGGGTAGAAATCAGAGGCAACAAACAGAAAACTCTACCTCCAAAAACAGGGGCAAAATCAGGGGACCCACCCGTGTATGAACACATGGCTTTGGCACAGCCTGAGTGACCTCAAGCCTTGAACTTGGCCCAAAGGGACCACACAGACAAGCCCCTGGGAACCTGAGAGGTAAACACATTCTTCTATCCTCAAATTACGCCTGCAAACTAATGTGCAGTGACAATGACCAGCACACAGTCAAACATAGCAAGGCACACAGGCAGCAAGACCCTGTG
>NW_007750847.1:0-215 GCF_000696425.1 Galeopterus variegatus | reverse complement strand
ATAACTAACTACATTGTATATTGACAAAATAAAAATAAAAAATAAAAAATAAAAAAATAAAAAGAAATAAAATCAAGGCTTGCTGAGTTTCACATTGGGGCTACACACAGAGCTGATTTGATGGAACTGTCCTGTTAAAAATTAAAACAGTCCCTGTTGCTGTAAGACATAGAAGATATCAATCTGACTAGGTCACATGTTCGTGACCAGTCTCT